>NC_055997.1:110080351-110380351 GCF_018446385.1 Zingiber officinale
GCGTGGAAGCGAAAATGACGAAACTACCTTTTCATTCGGTGGAAAGGACGACAACTCCTCTAGAGTTAATACATAGTGATCTATGTGACTTGAAATTTGTGCAAACTAGAGGAGGTAAAAAATATTTTATTACTTTTATCGATGACTGCACAAAGTTCTGTTATGTCTTTCTTTTAAGAAGTAAAGACGAAGCCCTAGAGGCGTTCAGAACCTATAAAACAGAAGTTGAAAACCAACTTGACAAACGAATTAAAATAATTCGAAGCGATAGAGGTGGAGAATATGGTGCACCGTTTGATGAATTTTGTACAGAATCTGGCATTATCCATCAAACAACGGCACCTTACTCACTTCAATCAAACGGTGTTGCCGAACGTAAAAATCGGACACTAAAAGAAATGATGAATGCCTTGTTGATAAATTCAGGCTTACCTCAAAACTTGTGGGGGGAAGCAATATTATCGGCAAATCACATTCTCAACAGAATCCCTCATAAGAAAAATGATAAAACTCCATATGAACTATGGAAAGGCCGCGAGCCATTGTACAAATACCTGAAAGTGTGGGGGTGCTTGGCAAAGATCGAAGTGCCTAAACCAAAGCAAGTAAAGATCGGACCTAAAACGTTCGATGCGATATTTGTCGGATATGCCCATAATAGTAGTGCATATCGTTTCCTAGTTCACAAATCAGATATTCCTGATATACATGTGGGAACAACCATAGAATCTCGAAATGCGATATTCTTTGAAAACGTATTCCCAAATAAAAAGGGAAACGTTGAAAGTGATAACAACGGAAGTTCAAACAAAAATGACGTTACCGAACTTAGCTGTTATAAAAGGACTATTGACGATCAAAGTGAAGAGCCACGTCGTAGCAAACGGGCTAGAGTTGAGAAATCGTTCGGGCCAGATTTCATGACTTTCATGTCAGAAATGGAACCAAGAACATTAAGTGAAGCTCTCTCTAGACCCGATGCTCCAATGTGGAAAGAAACTGTCAATAGTGAAATTGAGTCTATCATGAATAATCATACTTGGGAATTAGTAGACCTTCCTTCTGGTAATAAACCATTAGGTTGTAAGTGGATACTAAAACGTAAGTATAAAGCTGATGGATCAATTGACAAGTATAAGGCCAGACTTGTAGCCAAGGGGTACAAGCAAGAGGAAGGCCTTAATTACTTCGATACATACTCACCGGTGACAAGGATTATGTCCATACGAGTGCTAATAGCCATTGCAACACTGTATGACCTTGAAATACATCAAATGGATGTTAAGACTGCATTCTTAAATGGTGAGTTGGAAGAAGAAATTTATATGGAGCAACCCGAAGGGTTCATGGCTCCTGGGAATGAGAAAAAGGTGTGTCGACTTGTTAAGTCATTGTACGGACTTAAGCAAGCGCCTAAACAATGGCACGAAAAATTTGACAAAGTAATGCTGTCAAACGAATTCAGAATAAATGAATGTGACAAATGTATTTATGTCAAAAACACACCTGAAGGCTATGTAATGACATGCTAATAATGGGCAGTAATCATGATGTAATCATGACTACAAAGAAAATGTTGACCAGAAATTTTGATATGAAAGATATGGGTCAAGCAGATGTTATATTGGGAATTAAAATTCTCAGGACATCAGAAGGGATAGTTTTAACACAATCCCATTATGTAGAATCTGTATTGAAAAAATTCAATGCGTACGATCTCTCTACAGTGAAAACACCTATGGATCTAAGTCAACACTTAGCAAAAAACCATGGTGAGACCATATCGTAGTTGGAATATTCTCGGATAATATGTAGTTTGATGTATCTCACAAACTGCACACGTCCGGATATTGCCTGTACGGTCAGCAAACTGAGTCGTTTTACGAGTAATCCAAACGACATCCATTGGAAAGCATTGATGCGAGTTCTCAGATATTTGAAATATACTATGAACTATGGATTACATTATGGAAAATATCCCGCTGTATTGGAAGGATATTGTGATACTAATTGGATATTAGATACAAAAAACTCCAAATCCACTAGTGGATATGTATTCATGATCGGTGGGGGAGCAGTATCTTGGAAATCCACTAAGCAGACTTGTATTGCTCGGTCAACTATGGAATCCGAGTTTATAGCACTAGACAAAGCAGCTGAGGAAGCTGAATGACTGCGGAATTTCTTGGAAGATATTCCTAGCTGGGTGAAACCTGTGCCTGCCGTACTAATCCACTGTGATAGTCAATCGGCGATTGGAAGGGCACAGAGTAATATGTATAATGGGAAGTCACGACATATATGTCGTAGACATAATACCATTAGGCAGTTGATCTCGAATGGAGTGATTGCAATCGACTATGTTAAGTCCAAAGATAATTTGGCAGATCCTCTAACGAAGGGGTTAAGTCGAGATCAAGTATACTGCTCATCTAGAGGAATGAGATTAAAAATCTACAACTAAAAACGACTGTAGCGGTAACCCAACCTTGTTGACTGGAGATCCCAAGATCTTGGTTCAATGGGACAACGAAGTTACAGAAGTTGTGGTCCAGCACATTAGATAGTTTATCTCTATCCCAATCCTAGGATGAATTTGTGCTGTCCTACCTCATGTAGTGAGGTTAAGCTTATGCTTTTAGTGACTTCTATACCTGATAAGGTGGAGTATGGTAGGATACTCTTGATAGAAGTGTCACCTATGTGAGTGTGAAGATAGGCCGCTTCAATGAAACACTCATGAATCCAAGATGGTATCCATGGCCGAAACGGAACCAACCATGAGAACCTAAAGTAGGTGAGATAGATCTCTGTGTGGGTGTTATTGTCTAAGTATACACCAACAGCTGAGCAGTTCAAGACATCACGTTCACTGCGCAGCCTAGTATACTCGATAGCATTTCACTACGGAAGGTTCAAAGCCACAAGCTACCTCTCCCGATGCAGTGACTTATCGATTGGACTCTTGAAAAATGTCAGCATGCATACACGCATTGCATTAATTTCCATTCATGTGGGGGATTGTTGGATATTGGGGCCTTAAATGGACCAAAACGATTTAGAGGAAGGAAGCCATCAATTGTTGAAAGTCGTAATTGACTTCAAAATTGAAATCTACGATTCGCGTAGATAGATTTAGACTATTAATTTGCTCAAAACCGATTAAGGGTGAATGAGAAATTAATGTTTAAAGTCAACCCAAAATAACATTTGTTATTCATTAATAAAGTGCATAGGAGAATAGTCCCACATCGGAAATTTTCGATGTGTATTCTCTACTTATTAATGAAGATGTGTTAATGGAGTTAACACAAAAATAAAAGGACAGATTACCTCTTAGCCCAGGGCGAGCAGGTGCTCGCACCTGTGAGCCCGCCACCCGCCACGTGCGCAATGGGCGCTTTGTAGGCGCACTTTGCACTTTGCACGTGACGGTCGCTCTTACCTGACGTGGCAGCGCCTATGCGGCATCCTCGTGGGCAAAGGGAGATGACTGGACAGTTGACTTAGGGAATGGATGGCTACCGTTGATCAACGTTGATCAAATAGATATGATGGATCGCTTGTGATGCGATCTAGAGCGTTGGATCGCAAAGAGTAACGATCTGACGGCCTGGGATGAGGCTTGATCTGAAGCATCGAATCAATGGATCCAGATCCGATGGCTGATGACAATAGGCGGGATATGAGGGTCACAACTCCTCAGATCTGATGGATGAGATTAAAGTGGGCTTGGTGAAGGGTTACAACCCTTCAGAATAAATGATCTAGATCGATCCAGCCCAAGGAACACATCCACTCACCCAAAGGACACTCAACCTCTTCGTTCAGTATAAATAGAACCCTCCAGATGATGGAATACTCACTCAATCTTCTCTTCTCTTCCTCAAGCATTCATCACATCTTGTGCATTCAAGAGTCCAAGAAGTCTACTAAAGGTTCGCTGGTCTCGGAAGTCGGAGTGCTACGATTCCGAGACGTTCGTCGTCGTTGTATCTTGGGAACGAATTGCAACAATCCGTTAAGCACCGTAGCGGAGCAATATCGTTTACGGAGATAGTGTCGAACACTAGCCTCGACGATCAGTTTGCATACTCCAGAAGCTACCCGTAGACAACAGTTTTAAAATATTTTAAATTTATTTAATTGATTTTGATCAAATTAATTTGAATATAATAATATTATATAATTTTTTAATTAAAATAAAAGAGTCATTTTTTATATTGTAATAGCTAGGTCATAAGTCTTAACAACTCATAACTACTCCAATAACTTTGAAATAAGAGATGTTTCGGATATAAAAAATTTCATGAGTTTTTATAATTTATACAACTTAGAGCGCGGATTTAATTTTGGGCAAAAGTACAAACAAAAAAAACAAAAAAAACAAAAATAGCCCTTCGCCTTTTTACTAAATCATTAAATTAACGTCCTATATTAATTTTTTTATCAAAAGATCTTCTATCCTTATAAAACAAGAGTAAATTAGAGAAAAATTTTAAATCATACTTTTAACTTTGCATGCAGTCCATATGTCTAAAAAAATTTTGTTTTCACTCCTTACATGCAAAGTTACATTTGCTTAACTCCATCATGCAAATATCATTTCCTAATTGCCCTTCAGATTTTTTAGGTACAAAAAGTCTAAAAATAAATATAATTTATCTTAAATTCAGCATTTTAAACTAGAATCAGTATATTTCTATCAAAATTTAGCACTTTAAACTAGAATCCAGTATATTTCTATCAAAATTGGTCCCTCATATTTTTTTTAGGTATAAAAAATCTAAAAATAAGTATAATTCCTTTTAAATTCGGCACTTTAAATTAGATTTCAATATATTTTCTATCAAATTGAACATGATTTTTTTCCTACTTAATATAATTTCTTCTAAATTCAGCACAATTTAAAGAAAATCAAGTATATTTTCTATCCAATTGAGTATCATTTAAAGAAAATCTAATATATTTTTCATCTAATTAAAGTGGAAAAAGAGTTGTGCTAAATTTGATAGAAAATATATTGAATTCTAGTTTAATGTGCTGAATTTAAGAAAGATTATACTAATTTTTGGAATTTTTATACCTAAAAATATCAGGAGCAATTAGGTAAATTAGTATCTATTATATTTGACTAGGGAGTGGAAACAAAGATTTTGATCAATGGGAATTACATGCAAAGTTGAGTTTATGATTAGGAACTGCATGCAAATTTACCCATAAAATAACACAACTATACTCCAATACTATTCTCATTGTTATCATATCTATATCTCATATTTAAATCGGACTTATTATATCAGCTATAAAATCGTAGTAGCTATATAGTTATAGTAACTACGAAATTATAATTGCTATAGCATAAATATCTTTTAAGATTAAAAGTGTTATGAGCCTCTAAAAAAAATTTAAACTATAACTTTTTAGTATGAAATTGAGCCATTACAAGTTTCACCTAGTAATTAATTGTAGATATCTAAACGACCTTCAATTTGATATATTATGCGTCTCATAATTCAATCTGAATAAAAAATTATTGTCTCACAATGTGTAGATTTCAATTTTTACATTGTAGACTTTGATAACATTTTATTCGAGTTGAACCATAAGATGCATAATATATTAAATTGAAGATCATTATATACAATTAGTTACTGGATAGAATTCATAACGATCCTATTTTAAACTCAAAAAATTATTATTTAAATTTTTTTGAGGCTTAATCAATTTTAATTTATTTATATTATAATAATTACATAACCATAACTACTATAATTATGTGATAGTTTATCATAACTATAAAATAATAGCTACTGTAATTTTATAACCGCTATTATTTCATGCTACCCTAATGCTCTCATCTAAACGGGAGACGGGATAATAATAAAAGCAATTATATTTTTTTATAAAAAAAATAAATATATAATTCCCGATTTGGTTAAAAAAAAACAAAGGAGGAAACAGAGGGCTTTTACTTGTTCTTTAATTTTTGGTAGCGTATTCTCAAAGCTCTTCACGGCTTTCACAGATTAATTTTAAAAATGTATATATAAATATCAGACTGTATATGATGAAAAATATTTGAGGTGCTGTTTTATTTTATTTTTTAAAAAAATACACGTCATTTTGTTTTTTCCTATATAAAAAATATTAAAATAAAAGCTTTTTATGTGTTTTTCTTAAATATATTTATTACTTTTATATTTAGGTAGAATCAATCTCAGTCGTTGATTATTGATGGCATGATAGATAGTTAATTTAAATGTTGCCGATACATGTTTACTAGTTGACAAATAAAAAAAATCAAATTACACTTATATGGAGTCTGTGAGTATCTAATTTTTTTTATATATCTTTCTAATTTATTAAAAATATATAAAAAAAAATATAGCCATTAGTAAATAATTTTAAAATTTATTAGTAATTTTTTTGATTATTTTTTATAAAAAAAAATATATACTATAATGATTTTATCTCATGTCTTAGGATTGATAATATTGGGAGTAGAGAAACTTCTATGATGATGTTAGAAAACATATCATTCTCGATCTTTTGGCTAAGATAAGTATAGTATCTGCTCTTATTAAATTAATATATACTATAAAAAATTAAATTATTTTTTTATAAGTGAGAGTTCATTGCAATAGTTTACTGGTAGAGTTGTCCCTACGTTGAACTACTGCATATGTCTGGTACACCCTTATCAAGTCCAATTTATGAGTTTGAGGCACTATGTTACGTGTATTTATATGACATGTGTGCGCGATAACTAATTTAATATTATAATTCAACCTCTAAATTCTAAAAGTAAAAGACTAAATAAGTCAACCACAATAATAAAAAAAATGAACATACGCAATTATGCACGAACACCTCACAAGGATAAAAATCCTCTATATATATATATATATATATATAATCCTGCGGATATATATTCCTTCCTTTCCCTTCTCTCCCCTTGAAATTCCTTCAGGTTCCTCCTGTCTTCTCTCAATTCTTTCCTTTCACCATTTATAGTTAGTTTACTTGGAAGAGTGAAAAGCAAAACTAAGGAAAATTTTCTATAGTGAAAAAGTTTCTGTCATTTACTTCATTAAAATTTTCAGACGGAAGAGCAATGCAATCCATCAACAGATAGTTTTGGAACTAAAATCGATTACTTCAAAATTAGACAAAAAACAGCGGATGGAAAAAAATGACACATGTACCCCTTTTCATTCACAAAATTACATCATATACTAAAAAATGACCCATATACTATTTTTAACTCACAAAATTACACGGCTGCCCAAAAAATAGTGCATGTACCATTTTTTATTTACACATTATGTCACATGTATCCACCTTCTTCTATCAAGATAAACAAGTATGCAAAGGAAGGAATTTCTTCACCCTTTCTCTTCTCTTCTTCCAATGATAATTTTCCACCGTAAATTTCTTTCCCTTCCTCATCCGCTCTTTAGAGTAAACAGAGCATTAATGTCTCCTCACGGGACATACTGATGAACATATCCAAGAAATACATTATGGCGACCAACAACTCCAAACACTCGAAGACAAATTTAATCCGTCGAAGGATGATCGTACCTTCAGTACCCCCGCAGGCGATACCCTACTCTAGTGCGCACACACAGCGCTCATGGCAAGGAAGTGGACCATTATCTCTCTCTATATATAACCATCATTCTTAATCATACATTCCTTTTCCTTCGAAAGATAGCTCCCCTTAATTCCTTCCTTCCACTCTTTACGGTCTCCTCACATGATACTAATGATCATATCCATGGAATGTATTATAATGACAGCGACCAACAACTTAACTCTAAACATTTGAAGACAAATTCAATCCGTCAAAGGATGATCACACCTTCAGTACCCCATCGACAATCCCCTACTTCGGCGTGCACACACCATGATCACCGTGTAGAAGAGGGACATTGTCTCTAACCCCCTCAACTTCACCGACAACTGGAGCAACAACGATGTGTGCCCCTATGACAGCGTGGTCTACGCCCCTTGGCCCAGTGATCCTGCTAGCACTGCCATCGCCGGCATCGACCTTAACGGTGTCATCATTGAGGACCACCTCCCCAATGAGCTCGCGCTCCTCCACAAGATCTCTCTCATCCACCTCAACACCAACTGGTTCGTCGGTTGTCCCCGGGAATCTCTTGAGACTAGTTCACTTCCGGGAGCTCGATCTTAGCAACAACCGCTTCTGTGGGCCATTCCCGGAGGAGATCCTCCGGCTACCGGAGCTCAAGTACCTCGACCTTCGTTTCAATAACTTCGGCGCCCCCTTACCTCTTTAACAAGGACCTTGACGCCCTATTCTTGGAGGACAAACTGCTTGAACGACACCTCATGGGAGAACCTTAACAAATTCAAGTGATCTTGTTTCAAATTGATGAAAGCTCGACTACCGATGAGCTGACTTCAAAGTTGACTAAGTCACCGGGAGCTAGAGGGAGGTGGAACCACCAAAATGGAGTGTGGAGCCGAAGGAGAGTCGTCGAGCATTGCAAAATCTAGTCAAGTTGTCTAAAGGCCCTGTAAGGGATAAAAAGTGAGAGAGGGGTTAGAATAGAAATTGATGTTCCCCAGCCTTCCACTCCGACGCTCAAGTTGGATCTCCGGAGATATAAAAATGTGGAGAAGATGAACAATAGTTGAGTAATGAAATATGAGTGGGTGTAGTAATTATTAGTGTAATTTTCCTAGGTCAAGGTTGATCAGTTTGACTAAGCTTGAGTTAGCTCAAGATTGAGTCGTGATATTTAAATTTTGATGTTTGATAATATATAGAGATTACAGGTGCAATTGTCCATTTGGGGAGATTATTGATGCAATTTCCCACTGGTCAAGGTTTGATTAGTTTGATGTGAAGAAGAGTCAAGTAGGTTATGTTGGACCCCGTGGTAGTTTTGATGTGATCAACCAAGTTGGTTAGGTCCTGCTGTGTTTGATCCCTGTGTCTGAGTGTGCAGGAGCTTAGGAACACAGGAAGTCGAACGGAAGACGCAGCTAGCGAGAAGGACGGCACGGGAAGGGAGCTGACGGGCTCGGTGGGTCCGAAGGATGAGAGAGCTGCGGAAGAGTACTCCGGTGGGCGTGAAGAGCGTGCGCGACGTTCGAGGGACGTTAAGCCGGGACGGAAGGCTGCTCGAGGAGAAGGCCGGGAATTGGGTTCGGGTGAGCCATATTCCTGTTGGCTGCAATCACCCAAAAGAACGGAGCGTTGGAAGCTGAAGAAACCAAGCTGGAAATTATGCTACCAGCTTGGAGGCACCCTTGAAGGCGCCCTCAACAGGTCAGTTTTGACGGTTTACGTGCGGATAAAGTTTTATCTGCTGACCGAGCTGGAGGCGCCTTGAACCTTGTTGGAGGCGTCTTGGACCCTCGGGATAGACTTTCCAAGAGCTATAAAAAGGCCCCTGGAGCTAGGAATTCAACAACAACTCAAGCAATAAATCTGTAAGTAATTCCTAGCAGTAGTTCTGAGCAATTAGAGTGTAAAAGGCTTCTCCGCCTTCAGAGAAGGAGAATTTTCTTAGTGCGCTTTTCACTGCCCTGGATTAACAACCCTCTTGGTTGTAACCAGGTTAAACTTCTGTTTCTGCTTTTATTTTCTGTCTTTATTATTTTACTACTGCATTTATTTTGAGTTGAAATCTGAGGAGGGTAGTTTCATTTTTGTTTACAGCAATTCACCCCCTCTTGCCGGTCTCCGTTGCACCAACAAGTGGTATCAGAGCCTGATCGCCTCAGAAGGACTAACCACCAACTGAAGAACTACGATCAAGACGATGGTCGGAGCAAACATCCATCCCCCGAAGTTCGACGGAGACTTTGCCACATATGGAAGCGCAAAATGGAGGTATTTTTTAAAACCGAATTTGACATTCTGTTAATAATGAAATATGACTATGCAGTTCCGAAAGACAAGGAGGAAAATACCTGGACGAAAAAGGAGCAAGCAGATTTCGTCGCCAACGGAAAGACTGAGTTCCACCTACTCAGTGTTCTACCGCCGCAGGAGGTAAATCGGATCGGAAGCTATGATTCCGCGAAATATCTCTGGGAAAAATTCCTGGAGCTTCACGAAGGTACTTCCGAAGCGAAGCTAGCGAAGCGCGACATCCTCCGGAACCAGTTAACGAACCTCCGAATGAACCAAGGCGAGAAGGTAGCGCAACTCCAAGCGAGAATCAAGGAGCTGATAACGCAACTAACAAACCTTGGAGAAGAGGTAACCAACCGAGATTCTATCCGATACGCGCTCAATGCCTTCCCGAGAACTCCAGAGTGGGCCTCTTTAGTAGATGCGTATTACATCTCTAAGGACCTCGAGGTAAGTACTTTAGAACAATTATTTTTCACTTTTAAACTTCACGAATCTCGAGTTTCAGAACCCAACGGAGCAGAGAAGACAAGTCAGAACATTGCCTTAAAGGCAAAGATGAACAGTTCTGACTCCGAAGCCTCAGTCGACGAATCCGAAGCGGCACTACTGGTAAGATGCTTCAATAAGTTTTTTAGTACTAATAAATTTAAATCGCAGAGGCATCATCGAAAGAAGAGGACGGTTCACTGCTACAACTGCAACGAAGAGGGACACATCAAAGATGACTGCCCAAAGCTAAAGAGAAAGGAGAAAGAAAGGGTAAAGTCAAAATACAAGAAGCCAGAACCCTCCAAACACAACAACTTAAAGGCCACGTGGGATGATTCGTCATCCTCCGAATCGGAAGTCGAAGAATTTTCGGGATTAGCACTGATGGCCAACCATCAGCTAGAAGAAACGTCCAGCTCAGAGATGAGCATCGACAAAGGGGGAGGAACGTTAGAAGAAAGCTGTAGTGAAGGGGGAGCGTCACCAGATCAGGTAAGTCAGGTACGCAATCTAACCCTAAATCAATCTTTTCGATTTATTAAAGCTCTTTCTAGAGAATTAGATAAATTAGAAAAAGAAAATGGAAATTTGAAATCAGAAAATGAAAATTTAAAATTAGAAATTGAAAAGTTGAAAAAGGATGCATGCTTAAAGAAATTTCCAAAGTCAAAAATTAGAATTTATGGTAAATTAAATTGGTATATAAGGAAGCATCAAGGTCAACTTAGGAAAATACAAAGAAACTATGTACCCCCTAGATTTTTTAATAATCATGTAGGAAGGAACCTCTATTGGGTTCCAAAATCAGTGCTTAACTAATTTTTCAAAAAATTGAAAGCTTACTGTGAGAAAATTAAACATTGAAATTCTTTATGGAAGCTTTGTCTAAGGAAGTGATTGTTGCTCCAATAACCAAGAATGCCTAGTGCCTCGCCACGACCTGAAAGCTAAAATATTGAAAGAAAATATTTAATTAACTTTCTGAAAAAGCATTAAACAAGAATTAAATAATGCTTTGAAAGTTTATCAAATATTGTTAAAATAAAAAAATAAAAAAAAATTCCTTAATTTTTTTTTTAAAATTCTAACTTAGAAATTTGTTTTATAATATTCTAAAAAGTTCATTCTTGCTTAGATATTTTTCTTAATTCAATTTAACTTGAACTTTTTTTAAAAAAATTCATATTTACTTAGAAATTTTTTTTTCAAAGATTTAGTCTTACTTGAAAATATTTTACTTAAGACTCCATTTTTTACTGTGATCAAAGAGAGAGAGAAAAGTACAAGTGTAGGGGGAGTTAGAAAATTTTAAAATTTCTTTTATTATTTTTGTTTAGGGGGAGTTAGACAAATTTAAAATTTCTTTTATTATAAAAAGTGTTGCAATTTTACAAATTGCAAAAATTATGTTTAACTTCTTAGTTTAGTAATTTTTCTTTAAAATGACTGTTTATGTATATTTTTAACCCTAACTTGAACTTGAGTTGATGCACATCAAAAAGGGGGAGATTGTTGGACTTCGTGGTAGTTTTGATGTGATCAACCAAATTGGTTAGGTCCTGCTGTGTTTGATCCCTGTGTCTGAGTGTGCAGGAGCTTAGGAACACAGGAAGTCGAGCGGAAGATGCAGCTAGCGAGAAGGACGGCACGGGAAGGGAGCCGACGGGCTCAGTGCGTCCGAAGGACGAGAGAGCTGCGGAAGAGTACTCCGGTGGACGTGAAGAGCGTGCGCGGCGTTTGAGAGTCATTAAGTCGTGACGGAAGGCTGCTCGAGGAGAAGGCCGGGAATTGGGTTCGGGTGAGCCCTATTCCAGTTGGCCGCAATCACCTAAAAGAACGGAGCGTCAGAAGCTGAAGAAACCAAGCTGGAAATTAGGCTACCAGCTTGGAGGCGCCCTTGAAGGCGCCTTCAACAGGGTTGAAGGCGCCCTCAACAGGTCAGTTTTGACCGTTTGCGTGCGGATAAAGTTTTATCCGCTGACCGAGCTGGAGGCGCCTTGAACCTTGTTGGAGGCGCCTTGGACCCTCGGGATAGACTTTCCAGGAGTTATAAAAAGACCCCTGGAGCTAGGAATTCAACAACAACTCAAACAATCAATCTGTAAGCAATTCCTAGCAGTAGTTCTGAGCAATTAGAGTGTAAAAGGCTTCTCCGCCTTCAGAGAAGGAGAATTTTCTTAGTGCGCTTTTCACTGCCCTGGATTAACAACCCTCTTGGTTGTAACCAGGTTAAACTTCTGTTTCTGCTTTTATTTTCTGTCTTTATTATTTTACTATTGCATTTATTCTGAGTTGAAATCCGAGGAGGGTAGTTTCATTTTTGTTTACAGCAATTCACCCCCCTCTTGCCGGTCTCCGCTGCACCAACAGGTCAAGGTTGACTGGATACTTGACTAGGAAATCTTAATTGAAGGTTAGGCAAGGGCAAGTCCAATGGAAAGCTAGGTAGAAGAAAAACCTAGTAAAACTCTAGTGAGTGAAGCTAGGCAAAAGAAAATCTTGGTGAGTGAAGTAAGATGAAAGCCCTAGTGAGTGAAGATATGCAGAAGAAAATCCTGGTGAGTGAAGCCAGGTGAAAGCCCTAGTGAGTGAAGCTAGGTGAAAGCTCTAGTGAGTGAAGCTAGACAGTGAGAAAGTCCTAGTGAGTGAAGCAGGTAGTTAGAAAAATCCAAGTGGATTAAAGGATTAATCAGACACTTGGCATGAGACAGTAAGTCCAAGTGGATCAAGGTTGACCGGACACTTGACATAAGGAGAAAAATCCAAGTGGATCAAAGGATTAACTGAACACTTGGTGAAGAAGTCTTAGCAAGTTAAGGGTGATCGGATGCTAGGCAATGAGGAATCCCAATAGATCACGATTGACCGGATGTTGGGCAAAGAACCCAAGACTTAGTTTTGAAGGTTAGGGGCTAGTAATCGATTAGGGTAATTGATTATACTAAGCTTAAGTGATTACGCATTTTTCTTAATTGCTTAAGAGCTAGTTTGATGAGAGTGCACAGAGGTGCCTAATTGATTAAGTCAATCGATTAGACACAACATAAGCGATTAGAGCAATCGCTTACTACTCCTTTTTCTTCTAGACTAACTACCATGATGTAGGGTTGAATGTAATATGGGTCGTCATGATAGCAGAGGAGGTGGAAACATATTTGGATGTCTAAGTCCACTGTTTTAAACATTCTTGTGGAGATTCATCCTCTTGCCACCCTACTTGCACAAGATGATTATCTTATTCATCTTTATTCTCATTTTTTTTCCATATTTACTCTACGCTCTTAGTTTGTAGATCAATGTAATTATTTGTAAACTTACTCGTTCTTTGTAACGACCCGATCCATTTGGCGGCCCATTTGAGATCTCACTTGGTTACCAGGATTCATAAACTCTAATACTTAAGCCTGGAGGTCTAGAGTTCGAATCCTGGGGGAGGCAAAAATTCACTGCCAGGGGTGGAAAGTCCTAGAGAGTAACGGCACGGCCGACGGTCGACGACCCGAGGGTCACCAAATGGGCCGCCAAATGGGTCGGGTCGTTACATTCTTCGCCTTTATTAACAAGTTTGATTCTCTATTATTCTTTTTTTTAACTCTACGAACATTCGGGAGTTAAAAAGATCAAGATATTCTTTCTCCAACTCCACTGGTATTTAGGAGTCGAGAGATCGAGCTACTCTCGTCATGACTACGAGGACATTCGGGAGTCTTGGAATTAAACTTATCTTTATATTCTCCATTAATCGATGTCAAGATCAGTTAGAGAGGGAGGGGGAGGGATGGTGAATAGCCTGCAAATAAAGTTGACTTCTCTTGTTTCTAACTTAGTAAGAATACACACATTAGTTAAAAATAAATAACATAAATAAAGTAATAGGTAAGAAGTTTACTTGGTTATAATCTGCATAATTGTTAATCCAAGCCAATTATAAGCACTATTAATCTCTTTCTTCGACAAGGGTTAGAGGAGGAATAGCCACTTACTATGTTTTAAAGCAAGCATTGAACATCTAAGATATGGAAATGTTTAGTGAGAGAAGCTCGAACTTCTCCCTAGGATTCTTTGTACTCCAATGGTTTCTCTTGCGTGGACAACCCTCCATCATGACCGGCGGAGGTTTCCTTCCTCCTCACCGGTAGGACGAGGGCTCGTTCTCGTTGTAGGTGTCTTCCACGATCTGTGGAGGGCTTTCTTGTGGTGGTTTTGAGGCTCAAATAGCAAGGTGAATTGCTCCGGCTTTGGCCATCTTCTCTGGCTAGGGTCAACCCTCCCCTCCACTCTTGTGTTGCCAAGTGGTTGGGGGAGGTTTGGAGGCTTCCAACTCACCTAAGGTTTGGTCAAAGACAACAACTGTCAAGAGCTTTCATTGGCCAACTAGGGAGGTGAAGCACTTCCAAGGTACAGCCGGTTTCCTCTCTTCATGGCTAAAGGAAAGGGGAGGAGCAAGAGGCACTCTGGTCAAAAGGGGCCTAGGGAGGTGGCAAGTGAAGATGAGGTGACATAGAAAGCATCCTACGTGGCAAGCACAAGCACTACAAGAAATTGGTCTATTATGACACACATAATAGTATATTTATGGAGGAGGTGAAGACCTTGTCAGAGATGCAAGAACATCAATCTCTAGTGCCTACCACCATACCGGACCAAGGGAAGGATGCTGTGAATGATACGAGGACTGATCAACCACCAAAGAAGCAAGATCGGGCTGAACTCTTCAAAAATAATTGCAAAGCTAACCTTGCTATAAATCTAGATTAGTACAAAGCAAAAGGAGAAAGATTAGTTTTCTGGTTTGAAGACATAGACAATGTGGAGGATACAATGAGATTTTGTTTGGTTGGATGCTTCATGCGTCGTCATCCGGGCAGGGATGGAGTCCGATACATTGGTTCTCAATGAAAGACTCCTCACAAATTCTTCCTACACAAGAGTGGTTGGGTGGTATATAAGTTTGATAAAGAAGAATACCGTCAAAGAGTTCTCCAAGGAGGGCCTTACTTTGCCTTCGGTGTTCCGATGTTCTTGAAGATTATGCCCAAGTGTTTTCTATTTGATGAAGATGGTCGGTTTGTGCTGACATAGATACAAATTCATGGTCTCCCACCAGATTATTAGAGCCAATTCGTGCTAAGCAAGATTGGATCGGAAGTCGACAAACCATTGTACACCGATAATTTGACTAGGATAAGAGAATGATTAGAGTATGCAAGACTTATGGTGTAGATTCTGGCTATTGGTGAACGTGTTCATAAGGTCCCCATCACCTTACCTACTGGTGTTCAAGTGGATTTGAAAATCATATATGAAATGATTTCGGATTTTTGCCAAACATGTAACAAATTGGGTCATCAGTCGGAGAATTGCCGGGGAAAGGCTATACCAGTTAGGCAATAACGAAACAACCCCTAAACTGATCCAAATGTGCAAGAATATGGGAGACCAAGATCTCAATCAACTCGTGGGAGGACAAGAACAAGATATAGAAATCGTACAAGACAACAATGGCGACCAACGCAACAAGGACCAAATGTCACTATAAGAAAAAAATACCTATTAGGACACTTTCTTTATGACACCTATTAGAAAGTGTCATTATAAATTTGTTATAACGACGCTTATTAAATTTGATAATATTTTTAGAAAAAAATATCATATTAGATGGTTTATGATGATACATTTTATAAGTGTCATAATATTATAAATATATTAAACCTTTTCCAAACCTAAACTTTCCCTACCCATCCACCCGATCCTTTCATTTCCTCCTTCCAGCGTCGCCCGTTTTGTTTCCTCTCCCACCCCCTTCTTTCCTTCAATGTAGTCAGGTCCTCTCCCACCCCCTTCTTTCCTTCAATGTAGTCAGGTTCTTCCCTCTCTGCAGCAAGCAAGAGGAGCTCAAAGGTAACCTATTTCTTATTTCTTCCCTCTTCGCAGCATCACGCGTTACCTTGCTAGGTGACGAACAATCGCTTCGCCTATGGCCGCACTCAGGGGGCCACAGCCTCGCCAAGCTAGTGGTTCGCTAACGGCCGGTTCTCACATGAACTCATGTGAGGGAGCCGATGCCTCGCCAAGCAGTCGATTCACAAACGGCCGCATACGAGGGGTGGATGCCTCGTTGGGTAGTGGCTTGTTGTGAGGTAGCGACATCGCTACCTGCTTTTGAAATTCTTGCCCTTTTCTTTTTTTCCCCAATTAATTTGATCTGCATGGTTGAATAACTATAGGAATTTTAATCATAAATTGGTTAATTTTGTTGACTGTGAATATAGTAGAGAAGTTACTTTGTTGTGTTTGTTGTTGGTAATTATGCATGATGCTTGTGATGTTTGTAATTGAGATTATTTGTTTGCCACAAATAAAAAGAAGAGTCCAAGTAGGGAAGAGGAGATTGTAAATTCTAAACTCTTGGTCTCATTCTTGGCTTTATGCTTGTATTTCTATTAAATGCTATAAAAGTACCTTCGGAATTGTGACTCAGATATTTACTTTAAATAAAAATAAATCAATCAAAAGTTAGTACATAATATCATCTTTTGGAATTTGGTTATCAAAACTTAGTAAATGTATTGAAATTGACTTCGTTTCTCATCATTAGCATTCACCAATAGTGATTTTTGACTTTCATAAAAAAAATAGTAGTTATTGATGAGTAGGACAATGCTTCTCTAAAGATAAGGACACAAAGAGGACATAGGAAACATAAGTTGAGTGAATAACCATAACATCTATTTCTTTAGAGTGGTATGCATATTTTCCATGTCAAACTAAACTAAAAACAGATAGATTGAACTTTGTTCACTTGCATGGTCTAACTATTTCTATGTTTATAAACCTTTAAAATCTCCTTTTATGTAATTTACAACACGTATTTATTAAATGATAGCTCACTCATATATCACCCTTTTTTTATGTTTTAATGGCTTTAGAAGGAAGTAGTTGCAAACTTTGATTTTTCTTCTCTGCTAGTATGTTGTGTGAAAGGTCTTGTAATCATTAACCATAATCTTATATGTGCAGACAGGCTAAAGCTCCACTGGATTTTGATAGTTCTTTGTATAACCAATTAATCCTATAAAAGATGTCACTGTATGGAGATTAGTTCATGTAAACTTGATATTAGACTAAATGTTTAGTAGGAAATCTCTGTAGAATCTGTTTTTCATTATCAGATTTGATAAATTGATAGTAGCAACACTACTAGACTTGGGTAGTGAAAAATTGGAAAGGACAAATAGAAAAGAAATAATTTGTTTAGCAGAAAAGAAGCATGGCATGCGTTTGTACAAATAGTTAATGGAAAAATTGTGATAATGTAATAAATTGTGATGATGTGGGGGATGAATTGAATATTTTGGATGAAAAAGACACCACTCTACTGTAAAACTTTCATAAATCATCTAAGGTCAGGAATATTACTCTTGCTGCTTGTTCCCTTGGCAGAGTGAAATTACCCTTGCACACTTTATGAGTTGACTTTTGGAACTTTGTGTAGTGCATCAAATTGCATAGCACATCAAATTGGATAGTGCATCAACAAATTTTCACTTGAAGACCTTTTATCTCTCATGTTGAACTATCAACCAGAAATGTGAAATATATCACAAAATGTTATGAAATCCTCTTAGAAAGTATTTGCTCAACTGGTATACAATGTTTTATTAGTTTTGTATTCTAAATTGGTTGCGACATTTTTTTGGCATTAAATGCTAAATTCATAGTGATATCAGAATCATCAATTCATAGTTATTTTGTCGACATAATTTCCTTTGGCTTGTAGATACACAAAAAACTTTTGTTTATTAATAGTGGGTACACCAAACACATCAACTGGGAAGGAGAATTAATAGTGGGTACACCAAACTTTTATCCTTGCCTACTGTTAACTCTAGTCATCAGGATGAGATGGTTATACTTATTGCTCTGTCAATGCGATTACTTGTTTCTTTGACTGTGTAAAAGGGTGGAAGAAAGAATTTTAGAACTAGAGATATCAATGATGGAGATCTTGTTGTGAAGAGATTAATTAAATATATGACAACAAATACTAATGGCATATATACAATACAGATCTTTCTCTATCTTATTGGTAAGACTACTACTTGCAAATTTTTTCATGCATTGCTTTATACATAATAACTCTTTTATTTATGTTTTTGTTGTTTGGACTTACCTATTGATTGATTTTAAAAAGATTACATTGAATTGTGTTTAATTCGTCACTATTAGTAAAGTAGGACACTTTATCCTACTAGATTTTGTGGAAAATTATGCTCCTACGGAAGTTGATCCTTTATAGGAACTCAGCAAGTTAGACATTTTTCAAATAGGTGTACTATTTACATACTTCTGAGTTAATGTAGTCTTCATTCTTCCCTAACCAAGTTTATTTTAAAGGATTTATTTGTGAATTCTCAATCTAGGAAGGAGAATTAGATAATTCCTACAATATGTTTCTTTTAGTTTGTTTAGCTTAATATCTAGCATATTTGGAACATTTACACTATTTACTTTGTTTAACTTTCTTTTAGTAAAGTGATCAAAGTATGGATAGGTTCTTGCAGACTTCTGAAGATAAACTCTTTGATGAAATGCTGATGTTGGACCAGTCCGATTTTGCTACCAAAGAAATTCCTCCTTTGGGCAAGGTTCTTTCAAACATCATAAATTTGACAATTGAGGACAACGATTTTGGTTCTTATGGCTTATTTATCCAAGGCTTAGATTGTAAACTCTATACTTGTACTAATGATGTGAAGAGTTATGATGATGTGGTGAATGAATTGATTGTTTTGGGTGTAAATTTTTTCTATTCTATATAATGGGTGAATTGAATGTTGTGGATGTAAATTTTTTCTATTCTATATAATGGGTGAATTGGAATAATGTGTAAATTTTTTTTCTTCTATGTAGTGAGTAAATTGTGATGTGTAATTTTTTCTATTCTATGTGGTGTGGTGGGTGAATTAAGATTATATAGTTTGAATAAATATTAGTTATAATATTATAAATTATCATTATTGATATATTTTATTATCTTTATATAAAAGTATAAGACACTTATAATTGTCAATATAAATTAGTTTAGGTGACATTTAAATTTATCTTCATTGTAATAATAATAAGGCATACATAAATGTCCTTAAAATATTTTATCTTGACATTTTCAATTGTCAGTGTATCCTTAGAATTAAGACATTTTTGAAGTTAACATAGATACTTTATAATGATATTATACAAATGTAAGGAATATCAGAGGGTCTATGCTAACGCCGCATTTCAATACATTTTTTAGTGATGTCACCATAGCTTTAGTGTCATTATAAGTATACTATAAAGCGTTTATGTGTGTCCTTAAAGAGCATTATTCTAGCAGTGTGTTGAGGTGTCGATTGACCAAAAAGAGCTTGTAATTGTCGTTGTGAACAACCCTATACCAGTGGATATAATTCTTTCCAATTGTGAGAATGAAACCCACCAAGGAGAGGATCAAATGCCACAACAACATCCCTCGCAAGAGGTGCCTAGAGAAACCGAGTAAATGCAGCCACCAAAAGTGGTCCAGCAGCCGACAATTTCAAGTGAAGGGAGCTCATCATCCTGCTCTACTTCATCCTCCACGGCATCACAAGAAGATGAGGTAGCAAGTGAGACCATTCATACGGTATAAGAGGCAACAACATCTTCTTCATTGCCCACTGCTTCATCATCTACGAGTGGGGAAACGACAAGTAGTACACCTGCCCCTAAAATTGGTACAAGGCAACGGGTGCAAGCAACCCGTAATGGTCATAAATGAAGGTTGCCTATTGAAATATTAGGGGCTTTCACAAGCCCCTAAAGCATGGAGGGGTGCAACATCTCCTTCAGCAAAAAGACATTCAAGTTATGACGTTAATAAAAATAAAACTCAAGGAAGACTCACTAAGTCTTATATTACAAAGGAGGTTCTCAGGTATGGGGCATGCACATAATTTCCATTTATCTAATCATGACCGTATACTATTTCTTTGAGATTTGCATAAGGTTGATTTGGATATTGTTATGACTACAAATCAATATATACATTGTCATATTTGATGTCGTATCTCTAGCAGGAGCTTCTTTGTAATTTTTGTCTATGACTTTCATTCAATTGTCACAAGAAGACCTTTATGGGAGATACTTGTAGATTTGGGAGATAATATTACTGATGCTTGGATGGTTATGGGTGCTTTCAACTCATTATTGTCTATTGATGAAAAGAAAGGTGGTTCTCCTATCACAAATCATGAGATGAGAGATATGCAGATTTTTACACAAGCTTGTGGATTGGTGGATCTCCATTCCATTGGATGCCGCTTTACGTGGTCTAATGGTAACATTTCTTGCAAGCCAAATAGGGCTTTATTTAATTCTTTTTGGTTGATGTCATATTTTGATGCATATGCGAAGTTTACAACATCGGGGTGTCTCTCAGACCACTCATGTACTATTGTGCTCACCTTGTCCAAAGACCGACCTCCGAATAGAGCCTTTAAATTTATCAACATGTGGGCATTGCATGAAGACTTTGAGAAGATTGTGAATGACTCATGGGCACTCAATATGTTCTCAAGGAAAAGATGTTCCACTTGAAAAGGTGCTTGAGGGAGCTAAACAAGAATAAATTTAGGCACATCTCGGAGAAGACAAAGAAAGCAAAAGAAGAATTAGAGGAGGTCCAAAGAAGCATTCTAGATGGTAGCCCAACTCCTATAGAGTATACTCACATAAGGAAGAAAGTAAATCTTTTAGCTGAAGCGGAAAGACAATTCTACTAACAAAGGGACAAGAATGTATACTTGAAGAGTGCGGATAAATGCATAAAATTTTTCCATGATGTGGTAAAGAGGAACAACAAGAGAAATGCAATCATCACACTCAAGAAACGGAATGGGGGACCAAATCACAAGTATCTGTGAAGTAGTAGAGGAATTTGTTGACTAATTTCATAGCTTACTTGGTAAAAAAGAGGCATGCACACTTTTGGGCAGCAATGAGATCACCGGAAGGAAGCGCACCTTGGGGCAAATTGAGAATTTAAGCAAGCTGATCATGCTAGAAGAAATAAAAGCCACTTTGCATGATATTGAGTGTGGAACAGCCCCGGGTCCGGATGGCTATGGTTCGAAATTCTTTACCTCATCTTGGGATATTATTGGTAATAATTTTATTGCAACTGTGTAAGAATTTTTCCAAAGTCGCAAACTACTAAAGTAATGGAACCACTCCTTAATATCACTTGTGCCGAAAGGGGACCATGTGGTGGGGGTTGCGGACTATAGACCAATTTCATGTTGTAATATCTTCTACAAAGTTATTTCAAAGATACTTGTTGTCCGGTTATCGAAAGTTATGGATTTCCTATTGGATCCGGCTCAAGTAGCATTTACAAAGGGGCGTTCTATAGGTAACAACGTATATTTAACTCAAGAATTACTCCGAAAATATGCAAGGAAAAGGGTTTCTCCTAGATGCATGATCAAAGTGGATTTGATAAAAGTTTTTGACATGGTGGATTGAGATTTCCTTATGTTGGCACTCGTTGGTTTTGGTTTTCCCCAATGATATTGCAATTAGATCAAGGAATGTGTCACAACGATCTCTTACTCTATCTCTCTTAATGGTGGAGTTTATAGTTTCTTCAGTGGACAAAGAGGGCTTAGGCAAGGGGATCATCTTTCTCCCCTATTGTTTAGATTATGTATTAAGGTGTTATCAAGGAAATTCAAAGCCGCCTCTAAATTGTCATCCTACCACTTCCACTCAATGTGCAAGGAGGTGGGCATCACACACCTTGTTTATGTGGATGATCTTATGTTGTTTCACCGAGCGAATACTTTTTCTACACAACATTTAGCGGATTTCTTGAATTTCTTCGGAAAGACCTCGAGATTAAAGGCAAATCCACAAAAAATGTAGATTTTCATGGCCAGTGTAGATGCAAGAGTGAATGCCAAAATTCTTGATCTTTTGGGTTTCCAAGAAGGTACCTTCCCCTTCCGATATTTGGATATTCTATTGGCGGCGAAAAAATTGAGGATTATTAATTATGGACCGTTCCTAGAGGCTATTACAAGAAAGATAAATGTTTGGCCCAAACATACTTTATCATATGCCGGAAGATTGGAATTGATAGGTACGGTTCTACAAGGAATGGAATGCTTTTGGCTTTCAATGCTTTTCAAATCTTAGTGGAGTTGTAGATAAGATTAAAGCACTTTTCCGTATATTTGTTTGGTCCTCTAAATGCCCTCCTATATCTTGGAAAAAAAAATTATCTACCAAAGCAAGATGGGGAATATGACCTTAGAGATCTACTTGCATGGAATGAGGCTTTGTTGAGCAAAATCTTATGGGATATCAAATCCAAAACAGATTCTTTATGGATAATTTCGGTACACCATCATTATATAAAAGGTGCAGATTTTTGGGCATCGGAAAGCAAGGTTTCAGAATCCCCTTTGATCAAGAGCTTATAGAAATTCGGAACAAGGTCTTGAGAACCTTAATGGTGTTGGAAGTGCAAATATGAGGATAATGGATTGGTTCGTTGGGATAGAAAATGGAGTTAAGAATGCATATAATTTCTTCATGTCAAGGGGTAGGAAGTAGCATGGAAATTTATGGTGTGGAAACCAGAAATCATGCCAAAACACCGCTTCACATTATGGATGCTAGCTCATGGGAGGTTGAGCACCAAGGATAGAATGGAGTATGAGGCAAACAAGGATTGTGTCATGTGCCAACAACAAGAAGAATCAAATCAACATGTCTTCTTTGAATGCCCGGTGGTTTGTGAACTTTGGTGCAAGGTGAAGCAATAGTTAGAGATCAAACACAACTTCAAATCCTTTAAGGAGTTGCATCAAATTTTTGAGAAATATTACAAGGGTGGTGGTAGAAACACGAAGGCCCAACATTTAGCCATCTCTAGCTCAATCTATTATATGTGAGAAGCTAGAAATATGTGTCGGTATCAAGGCATTGCATCAGATGTGGATTGACTATTTCGAAAGGTCCAAATACATACCCACCAGTTTGTGGACTTGACACCTCCTTAGTGCTCATCATTTGCAAGTTGAATGTCACTGTTGGATGGTGTAGAAGGTGTAATGTTGATTGTACATGAAGGAAATGGAGGCCATAATGCTGATGTTGCTATTTTTGGAGCTCACTGTGCTTGCTGTCCGAAGTTTGGAGCTCACTGTGCTTGCTGTCAGAAGCTCACTATGCATGGCTTGGCTTGGCAATTACACGGTGTTTGATTTTGTGGTTTTTCTTGATCCGTGCATGGCTTGGCTTGGCTCACTGTCCGTTTTTACCAACTGTTGGAAGTGTGGTGCTAACGTCCAAGGTGTGCATGGTGGTTTTGCTTGCATCCATGGAGGGCCTTGCTTGGTGCCATGGTGTTTGTTTGGTACGTTGTTGTTGTGTATGATTAATGTGTTTTGATTTGAGTTGTGTGTAAATGCAAAGTCCAAATGTGGGCTTAAGTACATGTAATGCCAAGTGTGGTTGTAGTTTTTAATTGCTTGCAAGAGTGATGTGTATCCACCTCATTGGGTGTCATGTACCCATGTGGTGTTGTGCTTGTGGCAAGGAAGAGGGTGTGATTGTGGAGTTTACTTCAGCCAAAGAGGTTTAAACTCATGATGCTTGTATGGTTTGGCATGTGATTTGAGAGTTTTTACCTCTCAAATTAGTTTTTATACATATGTACCTATTTATGTGAAAATACAAAGTATGTGCTTTACAACTAGCTCTAGGACATTATTTATAGTCCACTGATCAAAAGTGATCATTGCTAATGTGGCACATCTGAGGCACCTCCAGTGATCTAGGGGCCTTCAATAAGCTGAGATTTATCTTCATCGCAACAGCTTCATGTTGATCTCGTGACATCGGAGGTGCCTCGGTTCATCAAAGGCGCCTCAGTTCAACTAAGATGGACTTCGCTGCTTATCTCCATGGTAACGACTCCAACTCTTCGGAGGTACCTCATGTAATCGAAGGTGCCTCAAGTCCTCATTCGCAACAACAACTCCTCTGGGCATTCAAGGCACCTCAAGAAAATTGAGCCACCTCGAGTCATTTGTGTGCTTCCGGTCAATGGGGCCACCTAGAATGGTCAAGCACAGTCGTTGACCATTCTTCATTTTGCTCGCCTGGGTGATGATCAAACCTTTCAGAGTTGAACTTATTCGAATACAACTCTAATCTTCTCCTCGAGCATACTTCTTCCCGACTTCTCGTCCCTTGGATCACTGCGTGCACCCTTCTTGTTTCACAAGTGTACTCTTTTGTAGCTTTTCGTCTCTCAGATGCACCGAGCTCGTCTGCTCCCTTCTCATGTCGTATTTCTTACTTGTTCTTTTTTTCGCTCAAATTTTAGTGTTCCTAAGTCCCTATACAGTTAGTCATAGGACATCAAGGGTCTAACTTAACTCGGTTGATAAACATCAAAACTAATATGAATTACTTACAATCGAGAGTCAAGAGATTGAGCTATTATCTCCTAGACAGTAGTAGAGCCACCTCAAAATTGCACATCAAGTTTGAGTGAAGAGTACATATAGTTATATTTTTTTGAATATGAGTTGTAGCTCTTTCTGACTGCTTTACTTGAAGGTGCTTCATCACATCCGCCGACCAAGTCACTTGGGTCATACATAGAGATCTTAGCCACTCTTGTTATATACTGAGTTCGAAGCCACTTGGGTCATATATCAAATCTGAAGCCACTCGGGTCATACACCAAGTCCATGTGTGCTTTCACGAAATTGAAGACAACCGAATCATAAACCGAATCTGAAATCACTTGGATCATACACCAAATCCAAAGCCACTTGGGTTTACTACATAAGTTCAAAACCACTTGGGTCATACATCAAGTTCAAAGACACTCGGGTCATACATCGAGTCCATGCATACTCTCATAAAATTAAAGACATTCGAATCATATACCAAGTCCATGCTTGCTCCCACGAAATAGAAGACACTTGGGGTCATATACCAAGTCTATGCATGCTCTTATGAAATCGAAGACACTCTGGTCATACATCGAGTCTATGCGTGCTCCCACAAACTCTAAGTCACTCTGTCTCGAAGCGAGATGCCCATTAGCATATTCATCGAGCTATTTTCTCTCTGACTCCATGAGTACTTGGGAGTTGTGAGATCAAGCTATTTTTCTCCCAACTTGGACATAGTCACGAATCGACCTATTCTGTCCCTACTCGTACATAGTTATAGATAGAGTTATTTTTTTCATGGGTATTCTAGAGTTGCGAGATCGAGCTTATTATTCTCTCAACTCAGACATAGTTGCGGATTGAGCTATTCTCTCTTTGACTCCACGGGTACTCGAGAGTCGTGAGATCGACTATTCTTATTCTCTCCCGATTCGGACATAGTCGTTGATCGAGCTATTCTCTCTCTGACCCCACATGTACTCTAGACTAGTGAGATCAAGCTTATTATTCTCTCTCGATCCGGGCATAATCGCGGATTGAGCTATTCTCTTTTTAACTCCAAGTGTACTCTGGAGTCGTGAGATCAACCATTATCATTCTTTTCCGACTCGGGCATAGTAGTGCATCGAGCTATTCTCTCTCGACTCAAACAAAGTTGTGGATTGACATATTCTCTCCCGACTCGAGTATAGTCACGGATCAAACTATTTTGTCTCGACTGTGACATAGTTATGAATTGAGCATTTCCTCGATCGGGGATGGAGTCACCACTTATTTTCCTGATTAGGACTCAGTCATGGATTGATTTCTCTCCCAAGCCTCGACATGCTTCAATTCATTATCGTCACACCTGAATACTTGTCCAATCAGTCGACCTACACTTTTCTTTGACTAGATTTGAAGGAGACGCTTGTGATGCAGAGGTAAGTAAGGATCCACATGACAGGCACTTGACTCGATCAATAGGGAAACCATGTGGCAAGGTCAAGGTTCGATCAATACAAGACCATGTGGCGTGCTTTAGGTCTCAGTCAACATAACCTCCACATAGCGTATTAATAATCTTCGACTGGTCTAGACTAGCAGATCTGACCAAGTTCCTGATCTCCTAAGTTGCTGACTCACCGACTTCTTAGCTTGTTGACTCACTGAGCTACCAACCTCAAAACCTTCCAAGCTCCCGGCATGTGACAGTTAATAACATTAAAGGATGTCATAATTGCAAGATACCCTTTAATAAAATTTTAAAGTGGTATTAATATGGTCTAATTATCTCCCAACATAAGGTGATCATAGTAGGAGGGGCTCTCTTTCTCAGGCTCTTTAACTCTACCTCTCGTATTTACCTTTTTTCCTCTACTATCGAAACACCATGCTGACTTAGGCATCAAAATATTTTTGTTAGGGAAATCCTGACAAACTCTTTGATGTTTATTACTCTCTTCACGAATCACCCTGCTATAAGAAGAAATATAATACCTTAATGTCAATACTTTTATGTTGGAATAGATTTTTATTAACATGGTGAAATTTTAAGATCAAACATTAAATGTTCTCTAACCATTATTAATGAAACTTTTTTATTTCGTTATGAAATATCTATTTTGAATATTCTTAAATTATTACCTTAAATGTTTATTTATTACTAGAAAGAAAATGTTCTGGTAATAAAATAAAAAAGTAATTTAATATTATTTAAAATTTAAAGGACATTTTAAAATATCTGGTAAAATCTGGGGGCATGTTAGAAATCACCTCATCATCTTCTCTCTCTTTCTCTCGCCGTTATTGTTCCCATCGATCAATTGTTTGATGAACACAAAGTACTCGTAGCCAATCTGTGCCCAACCATCGGTATACCATTTCCCCTATCTTTGTTTTTGATCTCATTCTCTTTCTGTGCTTTCTTGTTAGTAAGTGTTCCAGTTATCCTACTTTTCCCAACTGTGCTTGCGCTATGATTTTGGGTTGTTCTTCTTGTTGTGTGCAATTTCATGAATCATCATGCAAATCCTCATCAAGATATGATTTTATTATTATTATTATTATTATTATTATTATTATTATTATTATATGTTTCTCTAGAATGTGGATCGGCGTAGTGGTTCACAAGGCCTTAGAACTAGAGCGACCTATTCGAGGATTGCCAGATCTTATTTTTGGTACTTATTTGGTCGATCGAAGATTGTTGTCGGAAGAAATAGTTGTGGGAGGATTCCAAGTGTTTGTGTGAGTTTTGCTGATGGGCAACGGTCGTTGTCGTGTTCTTTATACTGACTATTAGGGGTTGCTTTCTTGC
Source organism: Zingiber officinale (assembly GCF_018446385.1). Taxonomy (NCBI): domain Eukaryota; kingdom Viridiplantae; phylum Streptophyta; class Magnoliopsida; order Zingiberales; family Zingiberaceae; genus Zingiber; species Zingiber officinale. The sequence continues at coordinate 110,108,040 of NC_055997.1, forward strand.
TCTTAATTTCCCATTTCTACCACAGTGATAGGATTACTCTGCCTTGTTTATCCTTTTACTTCAAGTTGAATTGGAACCTATAACCCTCTATTTGTATGGGATGAGCAAAGGTTTAACGGAAGAAGGAAGGGAGGGAAAGGGAAGGGAAATAAAGTATTTATATTCTCTTTGTTTGGGAGGGAGAGAAGATTCATTAACGTAATCGTGTTTGGGAGGAAAGTGAGGGTAATAAAGGTGAAATATATAAAGTTACAAAATTACCCTAACTTTTATTAAAGGCTTACGCATTTAAAAATCCAGTGCATCTTGTATATATTTATTGGTTAAAACTTACACATTCAAATAATTGTAACTCATTTATTAAAGTCGGCATTGACATCGACGTCAATATCAAAGTCAATGTCGGTGTTGAAGTTGGCGTTAGTGTCAGCATCAGCGTTGGTGTCAACATTAAAGCGGTGTCGGCATAGATGGAGTGTGAGCATTAGATGGTGCGAGTCGGGCGATGTGAGTGTTTTTCATCGTGATGCAAAGAGTACCTAAAACAATTATTTTAAGAATTAATATAATAAAATAGGGATAAAATTAGAACATAGTTTTTTTTTTAATTCCTTTACCCTTCCTTACACCCCAAATCAGGGTGTAAGAAATTATTTCGTTTTATGAGTAAGGAAGGTTAAAGTTTACCCTTCCTTACTTTTCCTTTCCGTAGCTCACTTCCTCTTAAACATGATTTCAAATTTCCCTTTCTCTTCTTTACCCTTCCCTACCTCTTCCCATCAAAGCTTAGATTTTTAAAAGACTACTGTAATAGTATTTTCTTAATTGACGCTAATATTGGTTTCTAATTCATGTCGCTCCAAAAGTTACTGTATATTCAGTTTACAATAGGAGGTGCTGACAATGATGTTGGCAGTTATTTGTGTCCCTATATTGATAGTCCTGTTGCGATGACTTGCCATTAACACAAGTTATTCCTTCAACCCATACGACATTGTCAAAAACATTTATCATGCATCTATTTTCATAACTCACACTGTATTCAATCCATACCACATAGTTCAATACCAATCAAATTGTAGCCATAAGTGTTCCCAAGTCATGAGAAATCTTTGACATTGCTAGTCAAGTGTTTTCTCTATTTGGACCAAAGTTCATGATGGTATACTAAATCCTCAACAATTAGTGCGTATAAAGGTATTGACTGGTTCCATTGTTTCTTTGAGTTGACTTGCTACACTCAACTTCTTTGTCACCTCTACATAGGATTTGTCCGGGTGAACTCTTTTTCCAGCTATGACATCCTCAAGGGACACTTGCCTCTCCAACCACCCTGCATTATTGCAACCATGCAAGGACATCACTTTCCAAAAGGCACGTTGTGCTGAGGTAGTGCGTCAAGATTGTGACTATTCCCTATAAAGAATTTCAACGAAAGATAATTTAGAAATTGTGATTAGCACCGTCTGAAACTTGACCTTTTGATCTTAGCCTCAAATCTTGTAGGAGGCGCATGCTTCAAAGTGCTCCTATCTTTAGTGCTTAAATAAGCTTATCTGATGAACATCACTCCTAATTTTACATTCAATAATTTGGGCTTCAAACTGCTGCTATCTTTTTTTAGTTGGAATGCAGTTTGCAAGTTCTGTGCTTATATAATTTCTGCTCAATGTGTTAATTTAATTCATTTAAGATGAACTTAACTAAAGAACATTGCATATATGACGCCAATAAAATGTTATTATCTGAACTTTTCTTGGTGAAAGATGAATAATACTTGCAAATTAGCAACTCAAATATTTCACTATGTATTGTTATTTGGATATTTCTTCAAATTTGTCATGCAATGTGCAAGGTCCTAACATTATTTATTCAATGTGTTGATAGAAGGGTTATTACAAACTTAACTGCATCAAAGAGGAGCACATTACCAACATGTTTTTCTGATCACTGGTGCCTTCAATAGACTCCCCTGTCAGAAATAGTTTTTATGACCATTGGAGATGGGTTTTAATTGAAGCTTCCAAAGCTAGCAACAGATGCTAAAATCATCCTCGACTAGTATTAGCGATATGCTTGGTATTGATTACAATGTGGAATATCCCCCCTATGTTGATTAGTGTCAAGGGGTAATATTCAACCTTCAAAAATTTTCAACAACCAAGTTCCGCACTTGACTCAGCCTTCCAACAAATGCACCATCAAGGTACAAAGAATGACCAATGCAAAGGCACAACAAAAGTCACAAGCAAACAAGCAACACCAATACATACAGGCAAACTCCCAACCTTTATTATCCCAATAACAAAGGAATATAAGTGAAACAATACAGAATTGCTTATAAATCGCTCATGAGTTGCTCATACAAATGCTTCACGATATTGCTCACAATTCCTTCACGATTCACCTATACAAATTCCTCTTGGACTTTGCCTAGAATCTTGCCCATGATTTGCCTTCCCTATTGCCAATGACCCCCTTGCCTATTTATCATATATAGGCAAGCAGTTACAAAGGAAGTTACTTGGTAGTTGCCTTAACCACCAATGCCACATGTACAAAACTGACTCAACTTCTACAAAATAGTTTTGTCCACATGTCTTGACTGCATTGGCACCATGCCAAGTGGTAGATTGCACACCTTGTGCTTTGCCCCATCATCATGCTGCATTGGTCTACGCCAAGTGTCAGCATGTGGTTTATGCTTTGCCACATGTTCTGCTCCATTGGTCCATGCCAAGTGTTAATCTGCATGCCTTGTGCTTAACCACGGTCTGGCTTCTTTGGCACCATGGACAAGTCCGTCTATTCACCCAATGACTCTACTTCTTTAGCACCATGGACAAGTCTATTTGTTCGCAGAGTGTTCGCCACAATGGCTATGCTTCTTTGGCACCATGGACAAGTTCATCTGCCCATTCTTTTGGCGCTCCGGACAAGTCCATCTGTCTACTCCTTTGGCTCCCTGGACAAGTCCATCTGTTTGCTCCTTTAGTCCACGGACAAGTCCATCTGTCTGCCTAGTGTTCGTCACAATCCAAGTCTTTGCTTTTGCTTGACTTGGGTTAGGTAGCCTTGCACATTACCACACCTTTGTTGTTGTTTGGCATGCCCAACACACATGCCTTGCTCGCCCGATCACCAAGTATGATGCATTGTTACAAGTCTCCACTGTTTGGCATGCCTTGCGCACATGCCATGCTCGGGAGATTGCCAAGTCTGCCTTCTACATGACTTGGGCTTAAGCAGCACCCCGCACATTGCTATATCCGCTACTTTGGTGTGCCTTGTGCAAAAGTCACGCCTGGATCATTGCCAAGTCTTTCTTCTGCAAGACTTAGGCTTGGACAGTCCCACGTTGCTGCTCTGTTGCTTGGCATTCCTTGCGCACATGCCAGGCCCGTTGGATTGACAAGTCTTTGCCTTTTGCATAACTTGGACTTAGGCAACCCCACACTAGGGTTGTAATCGAGTTGAGTCGAGCTCGAGCTCATGCCAGCTGGAGCTCGAGCTCGAGAAAACTACATAGGCTCGAGCTCGGCTCAAGCTTGATCGAGCTTGTGAGTTTAAGCTCGAGCTCGAGCTCGAGTCGAGCTCAAGTCGAGCTCGAGCCGACTCGAACTTGACTTGGAAAAATAAATTAGACCTCAAATACATCAAATGATATGCTCTAGCCACAAACTCCTCCTTAACTTATTCTTTATTTTAAAAGTAATAATAGTTTTAATTACTAAAATATTAAATTAACCTGGCTCGATAAGGCTCGACGAGCCCTCGAGCCAGTGTTAAATGAGCTCGAGCTCGGCTCGAATGTTAAACGAGCCAGCTCGAGCTCGGCCAAATTTGAGCTCGAGTCGAGCTTTGACCGAGCTGCTCGCGAGCGGCTCACGAGCGGCTCGACTCATTTGCACCCCTATCCCATGCTGCACCTCCGCTGGCTGCTTGACATGTCTTACACATATACCACGCTCGCTTATTTGCCAAGTCTTTGCCTTCTGCATGACTTAGGCTTAGGTAGCCCCACACTGTCGCTCCATTGGCTGCTTGGCATGCCTTGCACATATGCCACACCCACTTCTTTGCCAAGTCTTTGCCTTCTGCATGACTTGGGCTTAGGCAACCCCACGTTGCCGCTCTGCTGGCTGCTTGGGCTTAGGCACATGCCACGCCCGTTGGTTTGCCGAGTCTTCTTCCCGCAAGACTTGGACTTGGATAGTGCCTTGTGCATTGCTGGTTCACTTCGTGGCATGTATTGTGCACATGCCAGGCCCATTGGTATGCCAAATCTGTCTCTTGCAAGACTTGGGTTTTTGATAGACTTGCGCTACTTGAATTCCTCGCGTCCAGTCTAGCCACCAAGTTAGGGGGCTAACAATTAGCGACATAGATAAAGTTACCACACATGAATAAAAAAAAGTTTATTTTTCCAGCATTAGTGCAATAGATAGGTTACTGAAGGACACAATCAACAGAGCTCAAGTTATTAGTGCTAATAACCTTGCATGTCAAGATCAATGTACCAACTTAGCAAATCACCTAACAAAATCTGATGGATCTAGTATAAAGGGAAGCAATATATCAGATAATAAGATGAATACCAATTCTCTTCTGCAGTAACCTAGTCACAATAAAACTTACATCCCCTTGCCTGCTACAGAACTTTTCTCCAGAGTTACAATGAAACACAAAGTTCTCTCCTTGGATTGTACATCTTTGGAAAGAATCTTGTCCAAGTGAACAAATTTATTGGCTGCAAGAATATGGGAGACATACTATCCTATTATCATGGAAGGTTCTACACATCTGATGCATACCATAGATGCAGGAGATGCATTTTGAGGCACCCGATTTTTATAGGATGGATTCAGTGATGATTCTTGTCACACTGGATTGAAGTCACCAAGGGATGGAGGAATAAAGATGATATGCAGTGAAAAGATGTGTAATGTGGATGAGACTGTGAGGATGGATGTACGATGGGCCTTGTGATGGATGGATGCTAAGGGGGAGGATATGATGGGAGAAAATTCATGGGTGGAAGTGGGAAGATCACTTACAAAGTTTTGTTTACTTTGGAAGAAAGTTGAGGGAGGATAAATAAATTGAGAGATCAAATTGGATAAAACATTTTAAGTCCTATGAATAGGACTTCACACTAGCAATATGTTTGAAACTCCAACAACAAACCAACATAGGAGTGTTCTTCTGCAAATTTTAGAATAACAATTGACTTCTACATAGTGGCTGTCTCCTTAACTTGGTGGGAAAAGGCGTTTCGCTCACCCCAGCATCTCCGTCAACCTGTCCTCATGCCAACACAAAAGAGGTAAATCATAGGTGGATTGACTGCCTCCTTACTTAGTCAAGCAACAGGTGTTCATGGACAATGTCACATTTGGACTGAATTCATGTATGCAAAGATCATGGTACTCACACACTGCCAATGATAACCAAAAATTCATCCGGGCTATTTGACCATGATACGGAAACAACACAAAAGATCCTATAAAACACCTTGATTCTAAAATTTACGAATTCAAATTCTGTTAATGACTTCCTGCCCTTCAGCTTAATCCACTTTGCTCTTAAGCTTATCTCTGAGGAGCTCACAGATCATTTTGGGAAGTCATTGCAAAATATATTGCACACTATTGTTGTACATTTCTCAACGATAGATGGACTCGACACTCTTTCATCATTTTACATGTAAATGCTATTCACTTGTGTATAAGATCCAAGAAAAATGCCACACGCACCAATAACCATGTGGGACATATGATTGTTTTATTAGACAGGTAACTAGTGTTATTTCAATTGTTATAACTTAGCTTGGAGTAGTATATAAAGAAGTGCTCAAGAGGCATTCTCAAACCAGCCTTCATATTTCTGACATATTATCTATGGTTTAGCTTAACATCTTTTTGATGCATTTAGTCTGTTCATATTTTGGGAGTATATTATGCCCCCTTACTCTATGGTTTCTGTTGTTTCATTCTAGAATTACCTTTTAGAATCTCGACTTGATCAGTGTACCTGAGATAAGTGATTTTTGTTCTAGAATTAAGACATGCTATTTGTTGATATTATGTTCAGTACCCTATTGAAGGTTGCAATTTATTTTTTCCAGGCCACAAATGTATATATCGAGGGAAAAATTGGAAGAATTTACTTCTAGTTTAAAGATTACAGTCAGAATTGATAATGGAAAGTATGATCTCACTGGCATCATTTCGTGTTCAGTCAGTTCAAACCAGTCGTTGTGTGTCTGGGCTGAGATACCTGTTGGCAAAGTTTGCTCATCTCTTACTTCCAAGGACATCAGGTGATTTCAGGTTAAGCTAGGCGAACTCGGTCTCGTCTACTAGCCAGGGGCTGGAACTCAGAGCAGCTCAAAGGTGTTAGTCTGTCACAAGAAACTCTTCAGAAATAACCTCGTGAAAGGCAATGGCTATATTAATACTGTTACTGACTATCTGATAACAACAAGTCTGGGGTAAAGAGCAATGGCACTGCCGGCGAGGCTCTTCATTCTACTCAGTTTGAGAATGAGCTTAAATTTTCTAGCACAACATTGCCACCTAATGATCATATCTTAAAGGATAAAAGTGCTTAAGAGTTCAGTGAAAAGCTTACAAAGAGTGAATCCAGCTGCAATGTAAAGTCTGGTTGACTTTCTTATTTAGAACCTATGGCAAGACAAAGATGGTTGAGTTCGAGTACACAACAAACAAGCGAGAATACTGGTCAGACTGATCCCAATGTTACAAATAATATTTGCGCAGATGAGTTACACCAAGTGTTCTTCTAGGGAAGGGCATTGTAGCAGTGCTGCTAGATCTGAGGCAAACCATCTGACAGAAGAACTCTGATTGATTTAAATATACTTCCAAATGTTTCACATGAATGCTAGACTGGAGGTAGGTGACACTGAACTACTTAAAACAGCAGCATGGTAGTTTTTTAGGCATTGAAAACTCAACTGGCACAGCTGTTGATCTACAAACTTCTGCAAATTCTCAAAGACAAAGCATCTTCGAAGCTCTTGCATGTGGGCTTGTCGGAACAAAGCAGTGGGACTTCGACAGTGCCAATTCCTTCAGTTAAAACTAACAGTTAATAGTTTGGCCTTCCCAACCTGATGGCACATAACCAAGTAACTGCTTTGAGTTCCTCAGATGAGGGACTTCCCTGTCTGATACAAGTAAGGCCATCAACTTGAATAAGAGACCAAAGGGCCAAAAATTGGCAATGCAGCAGTTTGATTCTTCATGAACTCCTGCAAATCAATGGGAATATTCAACTTTGAACCGTAAGCAATACTTGTCAAAAAGAATCGTTTCTGTTCAAAATTGATGATTTTGATTATGATCTTACAATAAAGAAAACGTTCCCGTCCATAAGAACCTCTTGTGAGTAGTCAGTAGGAGATCTATATAGAATTTTGGACAAAAAATCGAAGGACGTCACTTTTTGATTTGTTATCAAAAGGTGTTTTATTCCACCAGCCCTCTCTTGTAAAATTACACAGATACCTTCAAATGTATTATTCGGTCGGTTTTGATTTATACCGGGCGATTTCAAATTTAAACCTTGAATTGGGCTACCGGGTAGACTTCTCAACAATATTCATGTTATATCAGCTACAATGTTATAATGCAAACTCAACCTGTTCAACAACATTTAGTTGTTGCAATGCGAACTTGATTTGTTCGCCTAACATTCATTTTGTAGTAATTACGAAATCGTAACTACTATAACACGGATTTGTCTTATTTAACAATATTCATGTTATATTAGCTATGAAGTTGTAGTTGCTACAACAATTAGACGATCGATTCAAGATTTAAATTTGTCAAAAAGTCAAAATCGGCCGAACAATACATTTGATGGTAGCACTCATCCTCATCGCATGCATTTGAAACGTCAAGTCGAGTATACCTTGTCATCTCACTTAATCCGACTCGACTTTGATGCGTCCGGTGCTCATCCTCATCTCCATCCAATCGCGTGTATTGTCATAGAAACAAATTAGGCCACGTTATGAACATTCTTATACATCAAAGACCTTACAATTCTTGTTTGACCTTGTTTGCTATCTCATCAAGCTCAACCTTGCTTTGCCTATCAACTTCATGTTTGGAAGAGTATGTAGACAATTGATACACGTCTAAGTTTTCATGGTCTTTATTGTTTTTTTGTTTGCGTACCATTCAGCATGTAAAATAAGGAAGAAATATTTAAATATTTTCCTTTTTTTACGGTGTATATATAAAATCTTTCCAAATTTTAGATTGCCGTGTCTTGAAAAAGAAAAGAGAAACCACATTTCAATTGTTGCACTAACTTTTTCGTTGAGCTATACCTATCTTGGGTTGTTGGCAACTAGGATATATATATATATATATATATATATATAGAAATTAAAAGTTTTTTTTTTTTAAAGTTGAGATTATGTATTCAACTTACCTTGATTAATCTTAAGGTGATAATCCAATTTTATAAAAAAATTTTAAGGGTCATGAAGCGCTTATAACGGATAACTCATCAGCCCATTGCTCTTAGATTAATTGTCCATTAAAAATATTATTTATTAATTTGTCAAAGTTGAACTGAAGTTGGGATTGGATTTGGATATCATATTAAAGTTATCAGTCCAATATTTTTAGATCAATCGTCCATTAAAAAAAATCATTTGTTAATGAAGTCGATCTGGATGCCATATTAAACTCTAATATTAAGCTTATTTGTTAAGAAACTTAAGGAAGAAATATCTAGCTTTTATGAATATGGTACACTTAGAAATAAATAAGTGAATCATTTCAAATCCTCTATAAGGAATGACATTATTTCATTCTCATTTCCTACCCATTTTAATATATATTTTAATGACCATTAAAGTACCACCAAAACATTAAAGTTTGCAAATTTTGTATACCTATTAAATTGCTTTATTAGACAATTCGACACATAATATTTGGTATTAAAGATTTATTAAAATTAGCTTAAGTGTTATCATCCCACTAAAATTTTATGGTAATTTTAATAAAGAATATCACTTTCGAAGACAAAATAACTTTTGAATAAAAAGGTTTTATCTTCAAATTCTTGCACAATTCAAGTATTTCCTCTGACCCTTTTCCTTTTATGATAACAAAAAAAATTCTAAAATGAGATGATTCTGAATGATAAAACACTTACAAGAGCAATAAAAGAATCAAAATTTACATTTCAAATAGGATGGATATTTTATTTATCAATTTTTGAGTTTTAGATTTATAAATGTGAAATTTAAACGCCTAAATTATTATATATATAAAAAAAATCTAAAAATACATTAAGTGGTTTTTTGGGTGATGTTGTGCGACACCCTTCAATTATGAAGAGGTGGGGCCCTATGTGTCATCGACACCTCATCTGGTCGTGCTATTTATTAAAATTAAATACCAAGTGGCCTTCTACCTATTTCACTAATTCTTAACCCACACAAATAACGTTTTCTCCTCTATTAGAAAAGTTTCAAGGATATGTCACTTTGCCCCCTCTATTTTTCTATTTTCTTTTATCTAAATGCCATTCGAAATTTAAACCCCCAATTTATAAACTCTACCATACTAATATATCATTAGAATATCCTTTCTTTCAAGTTTATGTATAAGGTAATTTTCAAAATGCCTTGCAACATTTACTCTTTTCTTTTAACACACCACTCAAATTTTGATTGATGTTAAAATACTCTTTTTTAGCACTAAAATATTGGTTTTATTTTTGTAAAATACCATCTAAAGTGTTTATTTGCTAATAGAGAGCTTTAAAGATAAGGTAAATGTTGCCTCTAACCATCATTAGCAAACATGACTTAGATTATTTCTATTTTCTCTCAAGTTTAAAATACAAATTTTATAAATGTTTAAGTTCCATTTCGATAATGTCAAAAGAAAATCTAGAATATTTATTTTATCTTTTAGTTAAATTACCAAAGGGTGACATTTTGACAATAAAAATGAAAGCCTAGGGGTACTTCGACATAAATCAAACTACGGGGGGCATTTTGAAAATACACATCTTATGAAAAATTAGTAAACTATAAGATCTAAAAAGAAACTTTACTTCGTCAACCAAAAAAAAACAAATTCAAGTTGCCTTTCCCTTTCATTCCGATACAAAACACGATCCTCTTTGTTTGTTTCTCTCCCTCTCTCCGACCTTTATCATCCCTCCTCCTCCTCCTCTCAGTTCCAAATCCAAAACCTAATTCTTTTGCTTCCCTTCAATGGCATCAGCAGCAGCAGAAGCCCCAGAAGCCAATTACAAGGTACCAATTTCACTATCACTATTTTCTTATTATGTTTGCAAATTTTCTCCTTGTCCAAGATGAATACATTCTGTTCTTCCTCAGATTGTCGTTCTGAAGGTCTCCATCCACTGTGAAGGATGCAAGAAGAAAGTTGCCAGAATCTTGAGCAAAATTCAAGGTGTGCATGGCCAAAGATTCAAACTTTATTTTTTTTTCAGAGAATTTTTCAAGTTGGTTGATAAAAATTTGAGCTTGTCTTTCTTCTTCTTCTTTTTCTCAGGTATTGAGTCAATGGATATTGATATCAGGCAAAACAAGGTGACTGTTAAATCTCTTGCCGATGGCCAAACACTGATTCAGAAACTAAAGAAGCACGGCAAGCACGCTGAGCTCTTGCAGGAGGTGAATCCAAGTGTTCAGGCGCATGAGGAAGTCAAAGAGAAGCCGCAAAAACCGAAGAAGATCGCCGTCGTCGAAAGCAGCGACTCTTCTCCCAGTACTGCAGCCAAGAAGATTCCTGAGGCTGAGAAGAAAGTTGAAGCAGTTGAGAAGTCTGTTAGTGAGGCCAAAGAAGCCAAAGATGAAACCCCCAAAAAAACCGAAAAGGTGGAGATGAAAGTGGATGAGAAGAACTCGGAAACATCGAAACCGCCGGCCACCGATAAGTCTGAGAAGGCTCCTGAAAGCAGAGAAGTAGAGGCACCAAAGAAGGTTGATGACAATAAGGCTAAAAGTGCAGTAGAATTCAGAGGTGATCACATCCCTCAACCGGCTTACATTATGAGCTACAACATGGCCCAACCAAGCATGAGTCAGTCACACTTTGTTACTCCGGTGGCAGCCGCATCGTCTCAAGGGCACATCTACGACGATCAGTATCGATATTATTCGCGATACTACGATGGCATGGTTGAGGCTCACCCGGATCCAACTGCCTACATGCATCAGCCAGCAGCTGATCCATACAACATCATGTTCAGCGACGAGAACCCGAATGCGAGTTGCAGCCTAATGTGACCTTTTCGACCAAACCCCCGAACCCGAAAACACTGAGTTGCAATCTCCTACACTACTTGTACAAGTTGATGGAATTGTGTTAGTCAAACATTATCTTGAAACTTGAAACATCACCTTCATTGAGATTGATCCTTGCAAATATTGGCTCCATCCCTTTCTTAAAGAACACAAAACAAAAAGAAAGACAAACATGTTCTTTGCTTGCATGATTGAAATTGGATTCCTTTTCATTGAATGCATGTGATTTGTAAGAATAAACTAGTTTGCAAGGGGGGTTTTCATACCTATAATTTGTATAATATAATACTTCATTATCTAGAGATAATGGAGCTGAAGCGTGGTGGGAATTGAATACTATTGTTTGTCTTTGGTTGATGCATCAGCAAACAAAGTTTTGAGCAAATATTCAAAGAACATGATAAGAACCTACCGTGAGAATGAGATAGATCATGACTTCACTTGTTGCCGCCTGTTTTGACTCTTTGTTTATAAAAAAATCATTTTGATTTGTTTACTTGGCAGCTAAAAACTCATTCAGTATTACAGAAACAAGTTTAGGACAAATTGTTACAACTGTTCCAAGTTTATGCTAAAAGAAAAGTAGCATTTGGACCTGTTTAAGTTTCAGTTCTCAAATGCTTATCGTTCCCCATCTCATAAAGAGGTGACTCGCAGGCTGAACTGAAGTGCCATTGGTGTCTGACCTGCCTTGAGTGAGGGTAGCCCGGCGATGATAGCCCTTGTTTGTAAGGATCGAATAGTGGTGACTCGTCTCGGCGCGCTTGGTTAACTCTCAAACATCTTTCTACTACTTGGAATTCTTCTCTAAATCTCATCTGCATTTGTCGCAAACGAGTTTGCCTCGTGTGCTTCTTCTCATGGCTGGGCTTATTGCCATGGCCCCTGCAATTGAACCTTTCATAGCACTCCTTGCAAAAATGGCCCCCCCTCTCACAATCAAATGCCTGCCTTTTGGCCTTGTCAGAGAGACATGCATACGCCTTCAAGGCAAACAATTCTTGATCAGTGAGATTAAAATGACAATTTCACATCATCTTCCAATAGTTATACCTTCCTTTTCGAGTTATCTTTCGATAAAATGTGTTTTTTCTTCTTTTCATATCTTTGAGAAACAATAGTGAGATTAAAAGATCTAAGTAAGAACTATGACAACCTCACCCAAGTTCAAAAGCCACGCTTGCTACTTTTAACATTGAAGCTAAAGGACTTTGTTGACTACAGGCAAAGGAAACATTCAATCAAGTTTGTTTCTTTTGCTTCTTTTCATGCAAAAAGAGCATGTTCCAATGTTATTTTCATAGAATGCTAAGAGTGGTTTGATGTACTAAAGTTGGAGGCTAAGAAAAACACCATCACTCGAAATGACATTTTGTTTCATTTTACCTCAGAGACAAATTTGAATGCTTCATCAGCTTTGGGATGCTTATTTTTGTCCGGATGAAGTTGCAATGCTGTGATAAATCTCCACCCAAATACAAACCGAGTCATTCGAGAACAAGCTAAGGTGATTGCAAGTGAGAATTATGTGCTTACCCAATTGGCGATAGCGCCTACGGATTACATCCACTTTTACATCCTCATCTATCTACATCCAAAGATATTATTGAAACTCAACCAAACGGCAATTAAATCAGTTGGAGTAGAGTGTAGTGATATAGACATACTCTGAGGATGAGATACCAGTCGACAAACACCGGCATTTCAAAGGCATTTCGTCGGTGAACACAAGCGGAGAACGCGGCCGCAGCTGAGCAAATCACTTCCACAAGATGTGCTTTCGAATCGGGTACTTGTTCTTCTCTCGCCATGGATCAATTGGCAGAGAGAAGAGAACACACAAAGGCCAAAGTTTGAGATCTTGATTTCTTGCCAACACACAAAATGCCTTTTGAATCAGTCAAAGTTATATCGTCGCCATCTTTTTGCTGATTCCCCCTTCTATTTTGCTTAAATTGAGAGGAGTTCGAGGGGGAGAGCGAGTTTGGTGGGAAGAGGGTGGAGATACCGTTGAGATGGACACGTGGCTTCATCTGGTTGAGCAAGATTAGGTTAGCCGTTACCTTAATCTTTGTGGATTAACTCCTTAATGTTGCAATTAGTGGGATTGTCAGTTAAACATCGATTAATTACGGGCATTAATTGAGTGATTTATTGGAAGTTGGAATATGGAACAACGTGGAACTCCTAACACGCATGACAATTAAATATGACATTAAATACCCTTGGAAAAAAGAAAAAAAGAAATGGATCTCTCATTTTAATTAGAGTAAATTTTATTGATCAGAATATATAAGTTATAAATTTTTATCTTTTAATTATAATATATGTATGTATATATATGTAATTAATATCTACATATGATATTTTGGATGGTCAAATTTTGACTATTTAATATTACTTTTTTAATTAAAGGTAAATTTTAATGACTAAAATATGCTCAGCTAGAAAATGAATATAAGATCTTTAATTAATACATGTTATTTTTAAAATGTAATTAATTATTGATATAGAAAGAGATAATTTTTAAAATTTAAATATGAAAATAAATGAAAAGAAATGATATAGTCATCATTCAATTTGTTTTATTGTATTATCTTCCATTCTACCTATTAAATTTTGAATCTATCCCATCAGCTAATTGGATTAACATGATAAACTTGTATTAGTAGTTATTAAATCATAACTATTATAATATATATATTATTGAATAAGATAAAATTATATTGTAGCAACTATAAAATTATAGCTGTTATAATATTATAGTAGCTATAATATGCGGACAAAAATCACTCTCTTTTTCTTGTCGCTAGGAACTAACTTGAGCGTCGGAAGGGTCGTCGCCGGGAACCCCTTCCGGGCTCGGTATTGTGCTTGCAGGTTCTCGCCGGAGGCCTACGTCACTCAGAGGGCCACACAGAGTCAACGAGAGCACCGCGTCCCCAGCGACCATCGACTCAGCACTCGGACATGATCAAATTGGTGTCGTCTGTGGGAACGCACCTGAATCCGAGTCTAGTAGAAGATGGAGGAAGCTGGAAGACCTGACACCATGACACTCTCTCAAGAGGAGCTTGATGCGCTCATCCAGGCACGAGCGACAAAAATCGTGGAGCATCAACAACAAAAGGCATTAGCTGAACGAATGGCGCAGCAAGCGACCTCGGTGTCGGGAGGCCGAGCGGCGCACGAGGATCGGCCAGAGCAACTCTCCATATGGGGACAAAACAAAGGCCCGATCGGCAATCAGGCAGAAGCACCGCCCGCCTTGATACCGTTTCATAGGACTCTGTTCCAGACACCCTCAGTAATTGCACAAGCTCATGAAGACCTAGGATCTTCGTCAGATGAAGCTCCAGCTCGGGATGCCAAGAAGGGGAAAGCTCCCCGAGCCGATTTGTCGCCCGAGCGGATCAACCGCCAATTCTCCGAGGCAATTTTGTAGGATTCGTTACCCAGGCATTATGCTCTTCTGGCGATCGAGGAGTATAATGGATCAACGAACCTGGACGACCACTTGGGCAAGTTTGACAATGTTGCAACTCTTCATCAATACATGGATGGAGTCAAATGCAGGGTCTTCCTCACGACGTTGTCAGGCTCGGCACAACGCTGGTTCCGGAGGCTGTCGGACGGATCGATCAAAAGCTTCAAAGACTTCCGAACGACCTTCCTCCACCACTTCGCTAGCAGCAGACGTTACCAGAAGACAAGTGTCAGCCTGTTTTCTATGAAGCAAGGGCCGAGAGAGACCCTTAGATTCTACATTCAACGCTTCAACCAGGCGGCAATGGGCATCCCCATGGCCTCCTCCGAGACCATGATGCATGCCTTCACACAAGGGCTTACCGACGGTGACTTCTTCTGCTCGCTCATCGGGAAGCCACCTCGCGATTATGATCATATGTTGAAGAAGGCAAGCGAGTATATCAATGTAGAGGAGGCTCAGACAGCCCGAAGGAAGGAGGCTCCAACCGAGCCTGCTGCGCCGACCGAGCGGAGGCAGCCGGTTAATTATCAACCACCCAGAAGACCCCGAACTGAAGGGGTAAGGCCCCATCAAGAAGCCAGACCGCACGCCGTTTAGCATGTGGCTTCCGAGCGACCAAAGCCGAGGGGAAAGGTATGGACTCCCATGTTTTGTTCTTTTCACCAGTCTACCAGCCACAACACACGAGACTGTCGGGGGTTCACCCCGGGCGTCCAGCCAGCCCCGAGGAACTATCGTCGCCGATCACCCTTGCCCGAGCAGCAACACCCAGATACCAGGCGACGAACGGTTAGACAGTCGCTCGATTGGAAGCACCATTGTTTGCCCAAGAGTGGCGATCGACCCCGGGCCTCGCACGAGCAAGCAAGACCCACCGCTCTGGAGGAAGAAAACAGGAGCAACGCTGCTCGAGGGGAGATCAACATTATAGCGGGAGGACCGACCGACGGAGACTCCAATTGAGCCCGCAAGTCACACGCCCGGCAGTTAGAGATCCATGCCATCGGTTGCAGCTAGGAGAAGGAGAGCGGGCTTGAGATCAGTTTCGACCCCAGGGATCTCGAGGGAATTGAAGTACCGCACGACGATGCCCTCATCATCCAAACGGTAATAGCGAATTATACTATTCATCACATCTTCATTGACACAGGGAGTTCGGTCAACATCATCTTCAAGAAGGCGTTCGACCAACTCCAGATCGATTGCGCCGAGCTGCTTCCAATGACAACCCCCCTGTACGGGTTCACAGCCAATGAGGTCCAGCCGCTCGGCCAGATCAAATTGGTCGTGTCGCTCGGAGAGGAGCCCCTTCGGAGGACAAGAGTAACTAACTTCATCGTAGTGGAGGCCCTCTCAGCATATAACGTCATTCTAGGCCAGCCAACCATCAATGAGTTCCGCGCGGTCATCTCGACTTTTTGCTAAAAGATCAAATTCCCGGTCGAGGATCGAGCAGGAGAAGTGAAGGGGGCCAGCTGGTAGCTTAACGATGTTACGTCGAGATGGTCAAAACAGAGGCTAAGTCTGCCCGGAAGACCCCGCGAATCGAGGTAAATACCATAACTGAAAAACCTCCTGCCTTAGTTTATGAAGAAAAGGAGGAAGTACAGATACATCCTGGCCTACCAGAGGCGACAACTTTCATAGCATCTGATCTGGAAGCCGATCAGAAAGCCGAGCTGATCAACTGTCTACAGCAAAACCATGATGTCTTTGTGTGGTCAATGCACGAGCTGCCCGACATCTCCCCTAGAGTCGCGCAACATGAGCTCCATATCCGATCAGATGCCCGACCAGTAAAGCAAAGAAAGAGAGATTTCAATGTCGAGCAGAACCAGATTATTCGGGCGGAGGTCGAGAAGCCGTTGAGGCCGGCCATATATGGGAAGTCCAGTTTCTGAGCTAGCTAGCGAATGTGGTGCTCATTTCTAAGCGGGCAACAAGTGACGGGTCTGCATCGACTTTAGAGATCTCAATAAGGCATGCCCGAAGGACTTTTACCCTCTCCCGCGGATCGACCAAATGGTGGACTCCACGGTCGGATGTGAATTAATATGCATACTGGACGCATACCAGGGGTATCATCAAGTGCTGCTCGCCAGAGAAGACCAAGAGAAGGTCAGTTTCATAACATCAGATGGTACGTATTGTTATAACGTTATGTCGTTCAGACTGAAAAATGCGGGAGCTATCTACCAGTGGCTCATGAATAAAGTGTTCAGGAGGCAGATCGGCCTCAATACGGAGGTATACATCGATGATATCCTAATTAAATCTTTCCGAGCTACTAATCTTTGCGCAGATATCAAGGAGACTTGTCAGACCCTCCAAACGTATGGAATCAAGCTGAATCCCCAGAAGTGTCTATTCGGCGCAAAGAGCGGGCGTTTCTTGGGATATATAGTCACAGAGCGGGGGATTGAGGCCAACCCCAGCAAAGTAAAGGCACTCTAAGATATGCTGCCTCTAAGAAATCTGAAATAAGCCCAACGTTTTACCGGACGAATAACAGCTTTATCGAGGTTCATCTCAAAATCGGTTGACCGGAGCTTGCCCTTTTTCAAAATCCTGCGCCGAGCCACAAAGTTTCAATGGGATGAAGAATGTGATCGGATGTTCGAAGAACTCAAGTCTTATCTCAATTCTTTGCATGTGCTCGCCAAGCCGGTTGCTGGTGAACCCCTAAGGATCTACCTATCCTCGACCGAGCATGCGGTCGGCTTGACTCTTGTAAGGGCGAATGACGAGGAGCAGCCTCTATACTTCTTGAGCCATATATTGAAAGACACTGAATCACGCTACACCGGCCTCGAAAAGCTCGCATTCGCGTTAATACTGGCCGCTCGGAGGCTTCACCCATACTTCCTCGCGCACACTATCATTGTGAGAACCAACAGTCCCCTGGGACAAGTCCTCCTCAACCTGGAAGCCTCCAGACGATTGATCAAGTGGACAATAAAGCTTAGCACATTCGATATCCAGTATCAACCCCGAACTACTATTAAGACGCAGTCTTTGGCAGATTTCGTCACCGAAGTACAAAACCCCGAGCCGGAGGCCACGTGATGGATATATGTGGACAGATCGTCCACTCGGCAAGGAGGTGGAATTGGTGTACTGCTAGTTTCTCCTTGGGACGAACGGATGCATCTGGTCGTCCGGCTAGACTATCGGGCCACCAATAATGAGGTCGGGTATGAAGCCCTCATAGCTGGCTTACAGGGCGCTCGGCATGTGGGAGCAGTTAAGGTTTTGATCCACTCAGATTCTCAACTAGCCGCTCAACAACTTGCCGGAAACTTTGAGATAAGCAATCCAAGGCTCAGACTCTACGCCGAGACATTTGAAAGCCTAAAGGGCAATTTTAAAGAAGTGATCATACATAAGATTCCCCGATCAGAAAATCAAGCTGCTGATGATTTAGCCAAGCTCGCTAGTTCCATATCACCAGTCATCATTTAGCAATTGGTCGAACAGGTAGCCCTAGTAGCTCACGTAGACAGGATGGAAGGGCTCAACTTTCCCCATGACTGGCGGACGATCATAACGGAATTCTTGAAGTCCGGGGCCACACCCTCCGATCGGGAGTAAATGCATCTGCTTCGAAGAAGGGCTGGTCGTTTCGTCCTAATAGGAGAATAGCTTTATAAGAAAGCATTCTTCCAGCCTTTACTTAAGTGCGTCGGTCCAGAAGACGTCGACTATATACTACAAGAGGTGCATCAAGGGTCCTGTGGAGGATATATGAGCGGCCACTCATTAGCAAGAAAGGTCCTTTTAGCCGGGTATTTTTGGCCGACACTCCAAGAAGACGCGCTCGGATAGTCAGCATGTGCCTGTCTTGCAAAAAATACCATAACTTCTCGCATTGCCCAACGGAAGAGATGAAGTCCTCCACCGTGTCCTACTCGTTCGACAAATGGGCATGGACATCGTAGGGTCGTTTCCTATGGCACCAGGGCAGCGAAAATTCTTACCAGTGGTAGTTGACTATTTCTCCAAGTGGGTCGAGGCCGAGCCGTTAGCGAAGATAACGGAACGGATGGTCATGAAGTTCATCTGGCAGAATATCATCTGTCGGTTCGGCATTCCCCGTCGATTCATTTCGGACAACGGGAGACAGTTCTCAGATCAGCAACTGAAGGAATGGTGCGACGGGTACGACATCTAATAAGCCTTCACTTCCGTGGCATATCCGCAGAGTAACGGGCAAGTCGAAGCAGCGAATCGGGAAATCTTACAGATCCTTCGAGCTCGGCTCGATCATGAAGGGGGAACTGGGTGGACGAGCTACCGGGTGTGTTGTGGGTGATCCGCACAACGCCTAAGGAAGGGACGGGGTCACCCCGTTCCACTTGGTATACGGAGGAGAAGCTGTCGTTCCGGTCGAAGTCGGAATAGAGTCCGACAGAATCTGGCGCTACAGCGAGAACAACGCCAAATGGAGGCAATTGGAGCTAGACCTGGTGGACGAGACGCGAGTCAAGACAGTCGTCCGGTTGATGGCATATCGACAAAGAATGAAACAAAACTACAACAGGCGAGTGATACCCAGATCATTTCAGGTCGGCGACTTTGTTTGGAAGAAAGTCAAGTCGGTCGGCGACGTCACCAAGCTAGAGGCCCCATGGGTTGGGTCATTCAAGGTTGTGGAAAAGCTCCGCTAGGGGGCATATTATCTGGAAGATGAGAACGGGCGGCGATTGGAGCGCCTGTGGAACACCAAACACCTACAGCCATACCGAGCTAGATGAGAGGTGAGATAATGTAACTAATATCCTGTACCATTGCATTCCCTTTCGCCTTTTCATTACAGGCTGAAACCCAAATTAAAAGCGCAATGTTCGTTGAATTTATCGTCGATGCTCAAGATCTCAGAAGACCGTCGAGCGACGACATTAAACCCAAGAGTCGAGTGGCGACTATAGACCCCAGGGTTGGAGCGGTGACTATAAATATCCCGCCTAGAAGACCGTCGAGCGGCGACGTTAAACCCTAGAGTCAGCGCGGTGATTATAAAAGGAAGACTGTCGAGCGACAATGTTAAACCCAAGAGTCGAGCGGCGACTATAAACCCCAGTGTCGGAGCGGCGACTATAAATACGAAGACCGTCAAGCGGCGATGTTAAACCCCAGAGTCGGCGCGGTGACTATAAAAACCCCGCTCGGAAGACCGTCGAACGGCGACGTTAAACCCAAGAGTCGAGCGGCGACTATAAACCCTAGGGTCGGAGCGGCGACTATAAATACCCCGCCTAGAAGACCGTCGAGAGGAGACGTTAAATCCAAGAGTCGAGCGGCGACTGTAAACCCCAGGGTCGGAGCGGTGACTATAAATGCCCCGCCTAGAAGACCGTCGAGCGGCGACGTTAAACCCCGACCTTGAAAAATCGCCTAACACAGACACTAAAGCTGAAGTCAGGCAGCAATTCTAAACCCCAGAGATATAATCCTAAGAGAATTTTTCAGTAATATCCTGGGCGTCGTTGCCGATCGGGACTATGTGACCACGTACACAGCAAACCGACAGCATATGAAAGAGACAAGATTTCATTCATAGACATTGCCGAACGGCAGGAAAGCCATTAAGGCTTACAAAAAACAAGGCTTTTACAAAATAGTGGCTCCTCGCTCACTCGATATATTCAAAGGCCTCGTTAGGGATACCCTCCAGGAGCTGGACTCGGTTGACATCCCGGTCGGAAAGACCTTTAGAGTGGTGGTCGTTCGTCTTCAGTTAGGCGATCGTGGCGGTAATGGCCAGCTCGAACGAATGGACGATACGGTCTGTCGCCTTCTCTAGAAAGGGCTCCGAGCGGAGGTATTGATGCTTCATGGCGGCAAAGCGAATCAGCTCAGCCTCCTGGTAGGTCTTCAAAGCAGCACGCGACACTAGCAGCTCATCTTCAAGGCGCTTCACGTGGCCTTGTAGTCCAATTTCCTTGGTCGAGCGGCTCTCCCGCTCAGCAACCAGGGAATTCTCCGTTGCCTTCAGCTTCTCGGCCAGTCGCCTGGCTTCCTACTTCTTTTATTCTAAGTCGGCGATGGCCTGTTGCTTCCTCGTGGAGGCCAATTCCAGCTTCCTATAGTAGGTCTTCAATTGCGCCTCGATCTGGCGCAGCCTACTGGCCTGTTCGGTTGACTTCTGCTGCTCCTCCATTAGAAGTTGTTGGGCCTTCTCCAGCTCTGCCTTCAACCGAGCGGGTGACGGCCCCTGGGAGGAAGAACCTTCCCTCGAAAGTTTGAGCTTCTTCAGCTCATCCTCCACCTGTGTCAGCTGCTGGCACATTGCGATGCTTTCCACCCAGTACTGCAAAGCGAATATTAGTGTCAATCGGAGATAACTTATGAAGTGATAACCAAAAATACTAACCCCGCTGGACATCTCCAGATGGCTGTCGGCCAGCGCGCCCGGGGGTTTCATGGCCGCTCGAGCCCTCGCCTCCTCCCATACGCGGCCGAAATCGACCGCGGATGTAGACTTGATGTTGGGGAGATTCGGCCTGGTCGCCCAGCGAGCAAAGATCCTCGATCGGTAGATGAAGGGTGGCGGTGACGAATTGTCTCCCGCTCGACACTGATTGGGCAGAGCCAGACAGACCGAAGGACTGGGTGGGGACGAACGGGGTGAATAGCTGAGCGAGTTATCCTCCTCTCAACCGGAGGAAGGGAGGCGAGTGGCTACACGGGAAGTGGCTCCTGCAGCTCGGCCACAGATGGGGACCGGTCGGAGGATGTAGCCTCCACTGTTGTGGCAGCTGTAGATGGGATGCCTCCCGCAGAAGTTTGCACAACGGACGTGGCAGACCGGGAGGGTAGGTCGGCTCGACGCCTCTTGCAGGATAGCGGAACTTCATCGCCCGAGGATCCCGATCCCTCTACAGGAATGACGGGCGGCACATCGCGAACCGAGCTTGGCTTGATTTCCACACCCACACTGGGGGTCCGCTCGGCGGTCTCATCGCCCGCAGTTGTGTTCTCTCTAGCTGTGGCAGTTTCCCCAATCGTGCCCTCTTGCTAGCCGACCAGGGTTAAGCCAAGCCGCTCCATCTCCTTGGCGGCAGCCGCCTCGATCTCGGCCTGCTCGGGCGCGCATCATGATGTCAGCTGCAAAAGAAGAACAGAATCAGTTAGACTCAAAGGAAGGAGGATAAAGAAATCTTGTACCTAGGCTGCTTAGAAGCTGCACTCGGCTCGGACTCAACCCAAAGATATACAGTACGCCCTCGGGGAGCAATTTGTGAATATCAAACTTCAGGTCGGCTAGCATATTGGCAGCATGAAGATAGTCCGGCCGTGTCTTGTACCTCTTCAAATCTGGCTGAAGGGGAAGTCCGACCTGCCACTTGGTCCGGAAGCTCAGACGCTCAGAGAGTCTGATGTAGAAGAAATACTTCTTCCAGTGCTTGTTGGAGGTGGGCATCCTGTCGAAGAAGACTAGGCCAATGCGAGATTGGAATAGGTAGGTGTCCAGCTCGGACTGTTTAGGGTAGTAGAAGTAGTGGTATACCCGAGGGGTCAGCGGGATGCTGTGCACTTTGAATAGCACAACTACACCACATAACAAGTGGAAGAAATTGGGAACGAGCTGGGCGAGCGGGATGTGAAAGAAATTGCAAACTTCGATAATGAACGGGTGGATGGGAAATCGAAGGTCGACCACAAACTGGTCTCGAAAGAAACAGATAGTGTAGGTCGGCGGGTTATGTGGCCGATCGGATGGTCTGGTCAGGACAATTTCGTGGTCGGGCGGAAGGTCAAAAGCATTTATGAGACGTGTCGAGTCATCCAGGTCAAACCTGGTCTCCATGGTGGTGTACCAAGGACCAGGGGTCGGGTCGACTGGCTGGGAGGAACTGGCCATAATCGAAAAACAGAAACAAAGGGATTCACTAGGAAATTCAACGGAAAAGTAAAAAAGGATTGACGAGAGGCGACGAAGCACCGTAAAGCGGTAAAGACCAGGAGAAAAGACAAGGGAATAGAAGATTAGAGCTTACAAGAAAATAGAGTGCTGGAGAAGGAAGCTGAGGATCGCCGGAACGCTGTAACGGAACGCTGGATGCAAACGAAGTCGCCGGAGCAAACGAGAGAGAAGTGGAAACAGAGCGCCGAGGAAGCGATGACGCCAAAGCTTTATAAAGATGGGCACGACTGAGCTGAGCCGTCCGATCTAGGGCACAAGGATCAAAGTGCACATCTGACCATTGAATTCAAACCGCCAAACGTCACATCAGCAGCTGTCACCTCGGACGTGCGACGACTGCACCAGCGACACGTGGTGTCCCCCTACGGGTCAGCATTTAATGGGCGCATGCTCGACCTTAATGGAAGCGATCTGCACGTATCATGAGGAGATTCAGACGACGTCAACAGTAGCCGACCGACCCGCACCCCCTCGACAACGGTGGGGAAAAGTATCCAAAAATAACCAAGTACAAAGGCACGAAGCACCGACCGAGAGAAAAAGGCCAGTCCTACAGGAACCGGTGGGATCCAGCTCATCTGCTGGCCGACCAGCCAATTTCTCGCCAGGCTACTTGTCTAATCAGTCGGACTTTCAGCCTCCTTCGACTAAACTTGAAGGGAAGGCATGTGTGATCCGGTGGTAAAAGGGGGGGCTCGTCCGGTAAAGGGGGGGCCCGTCTGGCAGGAGGTCAGGGTGGTCAACACCCTGTAGGCGTCTGACCGGGGGCGAACCACCTCCCCGATCGACAGAAAGCTGACCCGGCATCTCAACATCTCGGCTCGACTCGGGTCCGAGCTCTTGACGCCCGACGAGTGACTAGCACGGCTTAACAGTAGGGGATGAAGGTTGAGCGGTTTGCGTCTCGACCGAACGGGAACCATGCCCACCGAGGTTCTCCCGTTCGTACGAGCAGCGCCAGGGCCTTCGTATGATCGACTGAGTAGATGTCCCGCTCAGCCAACCGCGACGTTAGCAGAGCAGTTCTTCCGTCCGGCTCGGTATGAGACAAAAGGAGCAGGTAACTCTATGTTCCTCGAGACAAGTGTCGCCGACAGGCAGCATGGTAGGCGGCCAGATTAGACAGAGAATCGTACGACGGAAGTTTTCACTGTCACGTCAGAGATATGCTCGCGCTATTAAGGTATAGCGTCAGACACGCTTTCCTGACACACTCATTACAGGTATGCTTTGAGAAGCGTGCACATCTTGGTAAGTGTGCCCGCGCCTTCAGGGAGTCCTATATAAGGACCCCCAGACTCCAACGGAGGTATGCATGATTCATTACTGTAGCTACAGTTCTCATCACTCTCTTTTTCTTACCGTCAGGAGCTGACTTGAGCGTCGGAGGGTCGTCGTTGGGAACCCCTTCCCGGCTCGGTATTGTGCTTGTAGGTTCTCGCCGGAGGCCTACATCACTCAGAGGGCCACGCAGAGTCAACGAGAGCGCCGCGTCCCCAGCGACCATCGACTCAACACTCAGACAGGATCAATAAACTTTTTTCTAAGTCTATGAATACCATGTGTAGATCTTGCTTTTGCTCATGATATTTTTCAATTAGTTGTCTGAGAAGATGTATAGCTTCTATTGTGGACTTTCCAACCATGAACCTAAATTAATTTTTGGTCACCGTGGTCTCCTTCCTTAATTATTTTCCTATAACTCTTTCCTAAAGTTTCATAATATGACTCATTGGTTTAACACCTCTATAGTTTGTATAATTTTGTATATCTCTCTTATTCTTATATAAAGGAACTATAGTACTTACACTCTATTGATCTGTTGGTAGCTCAGGGTTATTTTGATATGATCAAATAAGTTAGGTTAGGTCTTGTTGTGTTTAATCCTGTGTCTAAGTGTGCAGGAACTTAGGAGCACGGGATATCGAGCAAAAGATGCAGCTAGCGAGAAGGAAGACACGAGAGAGAACTAACAGGCTCGGTGCGTCTGAGAGACGAGGTGCTACGAAAGAGTATCTAGGCGGACGAGATGGAGGCGCGCGACATTTCCAAGGGACGAGAAGCCAGGAGTGGAAGCTTGTTTGAGAAGGCCGGAAGTTGGGTTCGAGTGAGCCTTATTCCGGATGGTCGAGATCATCCAAGCAAGAGGAACCGGAGCGAAAGACTAGGACAGAGGCGAGCGAAACTGGAGCAGAAGGCTCGGACTAAAAAAGTCAACTTGGTTGACTTTTCTGGTCCAGGCGCTCGGAACTGAAGTTTATCCGGATCATGTTTGACTGTGATCTGTTGCAAAGGGGATAAAATTTTATCCCCCTCCAGGCGCCTGAAACCCTTCTAGGCACCCCGAGCAAGGCTATATAAGCAGTCTTGCTCCTAAAGCTTAACAACAATGCAGAATAATTTGAAACAATACTTGAGCTTGAGTTTGTTGGAGTTTAGCTCCTTTTCTGTGCGCTCATTGCTGTAAGAGGCTTCTACACTTGACGGAGATTCTTAGTGCGATTCAACTTCCTTGGATTAACAACCTCCAGGTTGTAACCAAGTAAATCTATGAGTCTTGTCTTTTTATCTCTTATTTTGCTTATGCAAGTGTTCATTTTATTTAAGTTATAAGTCTGAGGAAGGTATTTTTATCTTGATTTGTGTATGGGCTATTCACCCCCCTCCTTTAGCTAGTCGCCAAGGGTCCTAACAAGTGGTATCAAAGCAAGGACACTTCAGGAGAACTAACTGCTGATCGAAGCACTGAATCAATGGTCGGACCGAGCATATACCCACCGAAATTCAAGGGGGAGTTTGCGAACTGGAAAAAGAAAATGGAGGTATTCTTTAAAACCAACTTTGAATTACTTTTAATAATAAAATTTGATTTTGTAGCACCCGAAGGAAAGGAAGAATACTAATGGATGAAGAAGGAGCATGTCGACTTCGTGGAAAACGACAAAGCAGAGTGGATGAAGAAGGAGCATGCCGACTTCGTGGAAAATGGCAAAACAGAGTTCCATCTGCTGAGCGTCCTACCACCACAAGAAGTCAACCGAATCGGCGCCTATGACTCAGCAAAGGAGCTTTGGGAGAAGTTTCTTGAGCTACATGAATGGGCGTCCGAAGCTAAGCTCGTGAGATCGGATCTGCTAAGGAATCAGTTAAGCAACATAAAACTGGAAGCAGAGGAAACTGTTGCACATCTTCACTTGAGAATAAAGGAACTAATCACTGGACTCACGAATCTTGGAGAAAAGGTAAGCAGCCGAGATTCGCTAAGGTACGCGCTTAATGCATTTCCTAGATCTACTGAGTGGACATCATTAGTAGATGCTTACTATATTTCTAAAGATTTAGATTCTGTTATCTTAGAAGAAATATTTTTAACATTTGAAGTCCATGAAACGAGATGTGTAGATCTAAAGAAGGAACCGAAGCACAACGTTGCCTTTAAGGCAAGGATGGACGAATGAGATTCAAAATCCTCTCTAGATGACGAAGAAACGGTAATGATGGTAAGACAATTTAAAAAATTATTTAAATCTAGAAAAACTAACCATCTGCAGGGTAGAAAGAAAAGAACAATCAGATGCTACCACTACAACCAAGAAGGGCATGTTAAAGACAATTGCCCAAGTTAAAGATCAAGGATAAGGACAAAGAGAAGAACAAGAAGCATGTCCAATCCAACAAGTACAAGACGCTAAAAGCGACGTGGGATGAAACGTCGTTTGAATCAGAAGTTGAAGCTATTGCCGGACTTGCGTTAATGGCAAGTCATCAAGATGACAAAAACGAAGCAAGCTCATCCAAAATGAACATCGAGAGCATCGATGAAGGGAGAGCGACATCAGAAGAAAGCAGCAGTTCAGGGGAGCTACGAGTAACAAGATCGACAAAGTAAGTCAGGTACGATCTCTTCCTCCCGATAAGTTGTTTAAATTTGTTAAGTTATTATCTAAAGATTGTTGCTAATTAGAAAAAGAAAATAAAGAATTAAAATTAATTCTAGCAAAATATGGTACATTAGAAGATTTTGAAAAGTTAAAATTGGAAAACAATGAATTGAAAATATAAGTAAAAAACTTGAAAACTCATACATGCTTAAATGTTAAAACCCAAAATTATAATAGGCTAAGCTAGTATCTTAGATTTCACAGAGGTCAAATTAGAAAAATTCTCAAAAGTTATGTACCCCCAAAATTTCTAATTAATCCTGTAGGAAGAAACCTATATTGGATTTCAAAAACTTGTATAAATTTAAAACTTTAATCAGACTTAAGACTTTCAGCAAGAAAATTAAATGTTTGAATTTCCTTAAAAGGCTTTGTCTAGAAAGTGGTTGTTGCTCCAATAATCAAGAAGATCTAATGCCTCGCCACAGCTTGGAAGCCAATTAATGAAATAAAATATTTAATTGACTAACTGATAAAGCATTTAACTATAATTAAATAATATTTTAAATAGTTACTGAAACATTTTGCAGTGCTTTTAACTTAGATTTTTTTTTTTAGAAAATTTTACTTGGATTTTTTTTTTTGTAAAACATGAAGTTTCTAAACTTATTGCAATTTTTTTCTAAGTGATATCAAAATAATTTTTAAAAAATAAAGTTTCAAAGTTTTTCAAAAACTTGATAAGTTTTTCAAAATGTTGGTATCCCATTTTTTATGTGATCAAAGGGGAGAAGGGAAGATTAAGTCTAGAGGGAGGTAGTTTTAACTTTCTTAATTTTTTTACACTTTAATTGTAAATTTATTGCTTTTACTTTATGTTAGTTTATCCTAACTTAACTTGGGTTGTTCACATAAAAAACAGGGAGATTATTGATATCCCAGGGTTGTTTTGATAAAAGTGAAAAAAATAAAGAAATACTTTAAAGCTAGCTATAAATTATCCACACAGACGCTAAGATCTGGCTGTGGCAGTTCTACCACTTTGGTAAGATGAAATGCATATCCAATTGAAGTCATATCTTGATATTCCTAACTCATCCAATTGAAGCCTTATCTATATATTCCTAGGTTAAATTAGATTTAGGGTATTTTTTTTTCTGTGGTTACCAAAATTAAATCAAAATGACTAATGAAATCCAAATTCCAGCGACCAGTCGGAACACAACAGAATGCATAAGCCATCATAGTGAAGGCTCATGTGCAAGAGAATGCATACTTTGGCTTTCATAGAATTCATGTAGAAAGATTGTTGATACAGAAACTCAAATTACAAAAAATTTGTGAAAATGGATATTAAGTGTTGGCACACAAACCTTATGTTGGAGTTGTATCTGAGTAAGCAAATTGGAAAAGAGAAAATCTGGAAAACAGAGAACCATGAAGGTGGAATGGATTTGCGGTGAATCGAAATGCTTAGGTTGAGGTGTATGGAAATACTTTCCTTTAAGGTTTTATTTGCCCTCACTACTAAAAGTTTGCTAATGAGTTTTATCGGCAAATTACCCCAGATACAACAACCCTTTCAACACAATGTCTAGCAAAAATATCGAGTTGCCAAATATAGAGAAATATGTAGAAATCTGAATATTTATAGTGAGATTGGTGTCTTTTCAAATGATGCAACCATCACAAGTACCTCTTCATTTAAATAACTATCAAAATTAGTTATAGATGAAATCATCCAACCAAGAGACAAAATATGAATAAAATGAAAATACAAATTTTGAGAACATAAAAATCAAAGGAAATTGATAGAAATGACATCAATGCTTTTTAAAAATCAAACATTAGAAAATTATTCAAGCTACTAGAAGCAGGAAGCAGAATAGGAGTCACTATTGCCAACTCCTGTCGAGCGATGCTTTGGTCGCGGCAGTGACCGTGCTGTGATCTTGGAAAAGTAGGAGTCTCCCATGGCCATGTGCGCAGCAGGAGCCGTGGCCAAAGCATCACGCGGCACAGCGGTAGGGCAGGAGTTGGCCGCAGGAGGAGGGGGTACGAGTTGGTCGCGCGAGCGGCAGCAACCACGCGATGCCGACGGATACAGTAAGAGAGGCAATCTCAATAGGTTGGACGGCGAGAAGAGAAGAACCAAAGAAGTACCTGAGTTTGCCATGGAGATCGTCGTTGCCTTAGTCGGCCTGTCGCCCTCTTCGTCGTGTTCCCTTTTGTCGCACGAAAGAGAAATAGAAACCCCTTTTGTCGCACGAAAGAGAAATAGAAACCTAACCCCTTCGAAACTAATAACAAAGATAAATAATTTAATGTTAAAATAAAAAACCTAAAACCTCTAATTATATTATTATCCTCGATGATTTATGTAAATATATAATGAACTTATTATTATTTAAGTATCTTAAGCCTATCAAAAGATTAGTATATTATTAAATATTTAATATATTTTTTCATAATTTTTAAATTATCAATAATCTAAACATAAATTATAAATTAAAATTTTTTATTAAGTTATATATATAATGTTAATATAAAAAACCTAAAATCTCTACATATATTAATATCATTGATGATGTATGTAGATATATAATGAACTTATTATTTATTTCAGTATCCTAGGAGATTAGTATATTATTAAATATTTAATATATTTTTTTCATAATTTTTAAATTATCAATAATCTAACACACAAATTATAAATTAAAAAATTTTATTATATATATATATATATTCGATCCGTGTCGTGACCGTTCTATGAAATGATATTGGAATTGGAATGGTAGAGTCCGTAACGATTACCGTGACCGTTTCGACGAACCATATTCAAGATAATTTGAGACAAATATTTTTTTTACCATCTTATTTGAATGTCTTATATAATTCTATTTTTAACCATCTTTATTATGTGTCTTATTTAGTTAAATTTGAGACAAAATCTTAAATACTGTCTTAAATTTAATGTCTCCATGTAAAATTTTGAGACATCTATTATTACTGTCTTAATTACTTAGTATTTGAGACGAATTTTGTCACTGTCTTAAAATTTTTGTCTCAAAAGCCTAGTTTTCTAGTAGTGGGCGCAGCTAGCAAGAAGGATGACACGGGAGAGAACCGATGGCTTAGTGCGTCTGAGGGATGAGATGCTGCGGAAGAGTACGCGGACGGACGAGAAGAAGGCGCGCGACGTTTTCGAGGGATGAGAAGCCGGAGCGGAAGCTTGCTCGAGAAGATCGGAAGTTGGATTTGGGTGAACCCTATTCCGGATGACCGAGATCATCCAAGCAAGAGGAACCGGAGTAGAAGACCCGGACCGAGGCGAGCGAAATTGGAGCGGAATGCTCAGACTGAAAAAGTCAACTTGGTTGACTTTCTTGGTCTGAGCGCCCGGAATCAAAGTTTATCCGGATCACGTTTGACCACGATCTGTTGTGAAGGGGATAAAATTTTATCCCCCTCTAGGTGCCTAGAACCCTTCTAGGCACCCCGAGCAAGGCTATATAAGCAGCCTTGCTCCTAAAGCTTAACAACAACGCAGAATAGTTTGAAATGACACTTGTGCTTGAGTTTGTTAGAGTTTAGCTTCTTTTTTGTGCGTTCATTGCTATAAGAGGATTCTCCGCCTGAAGAAAATTCTTAGTGTGATTCAATTTTCTTGGATTAACAACCTCCCCGGTTGTAACCAAATAAATCTGTGAGCCTCGCCTTTTTATCTCTTATTTTGTTTATACAAGTGTTCATTTTATTTAAGTTATAAGTCCGAGGAAGGTATTTTTGTCTTGATTTGTGTAGGGGATATTCGCCCCCCCTAGCAGGCCACCAAGGTTCTTAACATGATCATACATTATTTTCATTTTCAATATCTTGTTTAATAATTTTATAAGTCATTCAGTACCTTATTTCTCTAAGTACTTTCATACCTCTATTGGAATATAATTTAGTCCAACAACTTTTTTATTTTACATCTCATTTAAAGCTTGTTCTACTTTTGAACTTTAAATTGTACAATAAAAATTTAAATTTTTATACTTATTTGATCTACTTAAATTACCTAAGTTAAGTTGGTCACTTAAACCTTAATTAAAAAGTTGATGAAAATACCTTTTTCATCACTCTCTTATTTTTCTATCATTTACTAGTACCCTACTGCATTCATCTTTAATACATCTTATTTGGATAAAATCTCTTATTTTCCTCTCTCTCACTTTAGTTATTCTATAAATGTCTCTTTCCCTTTCGTTTGTATCTAATTTTCGATATAATTGTTCAAAAGTTTCATTCTTTATCTTCATGCACTACTTTCTTAGTCTCTTTCTTGGCTATTATATATTATTTTTAAGTTTTTCTCGGGCTTACAAATATATAATTTGTTATAGGTTGTGTTAGGACCAAAAGTAGCTAGAGGGGGGGGGGGTGAATAGCTCGTCGCGTGCTCGTTGCTCGGTGTTGCTTGTTTCTTCAAGAATGCACAGCGGAAAATATAGAAACAAACACAAACACAAACACGCTAACACTAGGATTTTACTTGGTATCCACCTCACAAGAGGTGACTAATCCAAGGATCCACACCAACGCACACACCCTCCACTATGAATAACACTCCTTTATGGTAACTACCAAAGGCGGAGAAGCCCTACAACACTCTCAATACAAGAAGAAGAAAGGGAAATACAAGTTAAGCAAAAGCTTACAAGATGTGCCGTAAAAACCCTAACCCTAACTTCTTCCTCTTGCAATAGATCCGCCTCTTGACTTGGAAAGCCTCCAAGAACCTTCAAGAACTGGCGATCACGTGCTTGTAGAGAGCTGTGGAGGAGCTGGAATGAATCTGAGAAGAGCTCGTGAAGAGATGCCGAAGACCACGCTCGCTTTAAACCAGACGCCAGCGGTCGGATCCCGATCGATTCGAATGTTCCCTAATCGATCGGGAGGCTTTGGATCGATCCACGGATTGATCCGGCCGCCTCGGTGACTCACCGGATCGATCCACGGATCGATCCCGCTTCGCTAGAAGATCGCCCGATCGATCGGCCGATCGATCGGGACCTCGGATCGATCCACGGATCGATCCGTGGCTCGTTCGGAAGAATCTAGATCGATCCACCGATCGATCCACACCGAACGATCCATGGATCGATCCAGACTTGGTTTTGCCCAAAACCAAGTTCCAAACCTCCCTAACCAACATCCGGTCAACCTTGACCTGTTGGTACATCATGCCTCGCATCGGTCACTCCCTTGACCTGCCAGACTCCCCACCAAGTGTCCGGTCAACCTTTGACCCACTTGGACTTTTACTCGTCGTGCAAAGGTCAACCCATTGACCTACTTGACTCTTCCGATGTCCGGGTCAACCTTGACCCATCTCGACTTCCTTCCTTGCCAAGTATCCATCAATCCTTTGACCTACTTGGACTTCCCAAACACCGGATGTCCGATCATCCTTGATCCATCTGGATTTTCCTGCCTGGCTTCACTCACTGTGGCTTTCACCTAGCTTCACTCACTAGGGTTTTCCATCCGCCTAGCTTCACTCACTAGGACTTTCACCGCTTCACTCACCGGGGTTTTCCATCCGCCTAGCTTCACCACTAGGACTTTCACCGGCTTCACTCACCAGGTTTTTTCCTTGGCTTCACTCACCAGACTTTCATTTTGCCTAACATCCCGTTAGGACTTCCGATCAAGTATCCAACAACCTTGACCTACTTGACTCTTCTTCAATCAATATCTTATTGTCAAACATCTAAACCCAAACCAAGACTCACCTTGGTTACCAGTCAACCTTGACCGAGGGATATTGCACCAACAATCTCCCCCTTTTGATGTTTGACAATACCACAATAACACTTACAATCCCATATGTAAGTTAGGCTAATCCCATAGCCTCCTTCTTCATGCCACTAGGTAATGAAAGCATAAATTAAGCTCTTCATTCTCCCCTAAGAGGGCAAACTCCCTCTAGGTAATGAAAGCCTAACTTACTCCCTTTCATGAGTCCTTTCATTCTCCCCCTATGTCCTTCCCATAGGTAATGAAGGACTAAGCTTAACCATACATTCTCCCCCTATTGGCACACATCACCCCATCGTTGGACACACATCAACCGATGCTTCAATTCTGGGCACACTTCAACAAATCCATTTGTTGAAGACTCTCCCCCTGAAGAGTTGCTCATCGTTGTTCACAACATCACTCGTTGTGAACACGATAATGAAGGTCCCATACCCTTCATTTATCCTTAACTTCTTCCTCAATGTAGACAACTACCCAACCTTGAGCATTATCTACCACATGAGTGTCCACTTGAAATAATGAGGATATCCACTCCCCATTTCTCCCCATTTCAAGTTTAAATGCTCAACCTTGAGCAAGTTCACAACAGAAGGTTAACCACCTTCCAAGGTTCATGAAAAATAATTTTCATGTCTTTAAAGAGTCCCTCCCCCTAAAGACATGGTGGTAACTTCGTCATTGCACCAACAATGACTTGGAATCCCTAAACCTTTAGGAAACCCAAATTTAGAAGTTTTGAGGTTCAAATATTCAAAATTTGAAACAACCTCAACCGAAACTTCTACTTAGTCTTCGTTAACCGATCCATCCTTGTTTTCACATGAAAACACCCTTTGTATGTATACAAATGTATTTTAGGGGTTTGGAATGGTTACCTAGACTCAAAGAGGTTCAAAGATGCTGAAATCAGCCTTCCCAGCCAAATTCAGCAACTTTGGATCGATTGGAGTTGGGTTCCAATCGATTGAATCTTTCTGAATCGGTCCACTGATCGATTCAGACTACCTGGATCGATCGGCTGATCGATCCAGAGAGCTTCTGCTCGCGGGATACTTGCCTTTTGAATCGATCCATGGATCGATTCAGGCACTCCAATCGATCCATGGATCGATCGGAGCTCTGATAGTTGCTGAAATTCCATTTCAGTCAACTTCAGAAACCCCTAGAAAATTCTACAAAAATCCAAAAATCATGAAATTTCGTGTAGACATTATTTAGGGCATACTTAATCATAGAAAAATAGTTTTCTATGAAAATACATCATACTTTCAAAGATTGACACAAGCTTGAAAACTTGCTAAAACTTTAGCGTTTTCTTCAAGTTTGTGTCTAACTATTCAATGGTGATTACTATCAAAAGATAGCCTTCACCAAGGTTTTCCAAAACATTTTAAAACATTTTCAAAACCAATATCCCATCATGTTCCTTGGGCATAATGCACATGACTTGTACATTAGCTTTCCCAATGATGGGAAAACACATAACTATGTGTTTTGATGAACCTAAAACTCAAAAGAATGCACTAAATCAACATCTTGAGTTTTGTTCATCATCCTAACATCTCACTTGTATATAATGTGCACTAAAACACATATAAGTCACCTTATAGTCTTTGTGAGATGTAGATTTTGGTTTTGCCCTAATCTAGGGATCATGCATATCTATCTAGGCATTTTAGAGATATTAGACATCCACCTAGAATGTCACTTGTTAATAAGTGTTGTTAAATGCCATTCGTCCTTAATTACAAGGAATTAAACTTAATGCATGATTATGTTATGGCATACATCAAAATAAAATAGCTTTCAAAAGAAAGATTTCTATAACTACATGATGTATGTATGGCATGACATGGTATTTTTGTATTTTTCATGATAAGTCATGAATGCAAAATCCAAATAAGATAAAATATGATGTCATGGCATATTATGAGCAAACAATCATGGCATGGTTTAGCATAAATAAAATATACCTAGATTACCTATCTAAGTATCATTAATCTTAGCTAATCCTAAAACTTAAACCCTAGATTGCCCTAAAGTGCTTCAAGAAAAGCCAAAGCCTAAGTTTGCATTTCTTATTCCCTTGATTAATTTATGCCAATTAAAATAAACATGTCCTCAAATGTTGGCATATTCCATTTTTCCTCAAGAGTAGCACTTTTAAATTTAAGGCCCGGATTGCCTTAAATTGCCTAAGAACATACCATAAACCCAACTTGATAGTTCTTATTAATTTTCCAATATGTGCCATTTAAGATAAAATCAATACTTCTCCAATTTGGCACATTTACTCTTTCAAGGAGTAATCATTAATTCCATTTCATTTTCAAAGGTTAACTAAAACCTTGAAAATACTCCTTGAGTGTCAATTTCCTCAAAGTTGGGTTAACTACCCTTCTAATCGGAGTTGACACTCTCTAACCCATCTATGGGGTAGAGAAGATGCTCCTAGGAACCCAACACCTATTGGTGCTCCTTGGATGCTCTAGGTACTCACTAGGGATAACTTCCCTAGATACCTTCCTAGTGACCTTGTTGGGCTTCTTAGAAGCCTTGGTCACATTTTCTAGGTCAACTCTAGGGATAACCTCTCTTGTGACCTTGTTTGTGACTTTCTTAGACTTCTTAGAAGTCTTAGTCACATTTATTGCAAAAATACTCTTAGGGATGACTTCCCTAGTATTTTTGGCTTGACCACTAGACCTAGGGTTTGTTCCATAGCTATATGGAACTCTATGGTAAGAGGGCACATCCTTCTTAGCCTTTGGTTTGTATCCCAAACCTCTATGGCCATTAGATGACCTTTGTGCTCCTAGACCTAGGTTATGCTCATTTTGCCCTAATAGGATATTTTCCATCCTTTTTAGGGTCTTTTCCATTTTATCAAGTCTTGACCTCAAGACTTGATTTTCTCTCACTAAGTCCTTAGTATTTGACCCATGAGCATTTTTGTTTCTAGGCTTGTATCTAAAATCCTTAGAGTTTACGCCTAGATTTTTACCTACAATCCTAGCCTTAGGTGTAGTAGTTTTAGCATGAAAAGCTATATGTTTTTCTTTAACACTATCATGCTTTCTATTTTCATGGTAAATAGCATTAAAATGATATAAATTTGAACTATCATGCTTTTTACCATAATGTAGAGGAGTAGGCTCAATAAATGTTACCTTCTTCTTTACCTTAGAGGCTCCTCCTTGACTAGAGCTTCCTCCATGAGCCTTGACCATCTTCTTCCCCTTGGGGCATTGACTTCGGTAATGCCCTTTTTGTTGACACAAGAAGCACACAATGTGCTCCTTGCTCTTCTTTGTCCCGGGGGTGGTCTCCTTGGGCTTCTCCTTGCCCTTTTTCGTCACTTGACCCTTCTTCTTGGCCAAGTTGGGACACTTGCTCTTGTAGTGCCCACTTTCCCTACACTCAAAACATATTATATGATTTTTATTTTTAATTGAAACATTTATACCTTCTTGTGTAGGGATGACACTTGCTCCTCCATTTGCTATTTCTTGAATTTCGGAGGTGACACCATCTTCTTCTTCTTCACTTGACCCGGATGTAGAAGCTTCTCCTTCTTCTTGATCCGGCGTCACCAAGAATTGCTCCCCCTCAATCCTAGAGGTGGAGGCTTCATCATCTTGAATGTGAAACAAGGAGTATGCTCCCTCCTTGTTCCCTTCGGTGCATTCCCTTGAGGATGAAGCTTCTTGGATTTCCTCTTCTTCGGAGGTTGAGTATCTCTCAACCTCGGGGTCCTCCTCTTGGTCTTGCTCCAAAGAGTCACCCTCTTTGGATTCTTCATGATCTTGTACAGTGGAGGGGATCTCTTCATGAAGCTTGGCCAATTTGCTCCAAAGCTCCTTGGCATCTTCGAATTCTCCAACTCGAGCCAAGATGTGGCTAGGCAATAAGTTGACCAGAAGCTTGGTCACTTTGTCATTTGCCTCGCCCCTTTGAATTTGCTCTGAGCTCCATCTGCTTTTCTTTAGAAGCTTGCCCTTGGAGTTTGTTGGAGCTTTGAAGCCTTCCATTAGAGCAAACCATTGCTCTATCTCCATCATAAGAAAATTTTCGATTCTTGATTTCCAAGAATCGAAACTCGTAGAAGTGTATGGTGGAGCCACCCTTGTATCAAATCCAAGTCCATCTTGGAATTGCATCTTGAAGTTGAGCTTCTTGAATTCTTTGACTTTGATGAATTTGCTCCAACTTCTTCACCCTCTAGCTTTTGTTGTTATGCTTGACCCTTCCGGCGATGATTCCGGTGAAGAGCGGCCTCGCTCTGATACCACTTGTTAGGACCAAAAGTAGCTAGAGGGGGGTGAATAGCTCGTCGCGTGCTCGTTGCTCGGTGTTGCTTGTTTCTTCAAGAATGCGCAGCGGAAAATATAGAAACAAACACAAACACGCTAACACTAGGATTTTACTTGGTATCCACCTCACAAGAGGTGACTAATCCAAGGATCCACACCAACGCACACACCCTCCACTATGAATAACACTCCTTTATGGTAACTACCAAAGGCGGAGAAGCCCTACAACACTCTCAATACAAGAAGAAGAAAGGAAAATACAAGTTAAGCAAAAGCTTACAAGATGTGCCGTAAAAACCCTAACCCTAACTTCTTCCTCTTGCAATAGATCCGCCTCTTGACTTGGAAAGCCTCCAAGAACCTTCAAGAACGGCGATCACGTGCTTGTAGAGAGCGTGGAGGAGCTGGAATGAATCTGAGAAGAGCTCGTGAAGAGATGCCGAAGACCGCTCGCTGCGGCTTTAAACCCGACGCGGTCGGATCCCGATCGATTCGAATGTTCCCAATCGATCGGGAGGCTTTGATCGATCCACGGATTGATCCAGCGCTTGTCACCCGCTGGATCGATCCACGGATCGATCCGGCCTCGCGAAGATCGCCCGATCGATCGGCCGATCGATCGGGACCTCGATCGATCCACGGATCGATCCGAGCTTCGCTGGGAAGAATCTGGATCGATCCACCGATCGATCCCACCGGATCGATCCATGGATCGATCCAAGACTTGGTTTTGCCCAAAACCAAGTTCCAAACCTCCCTAACCAACATCCGGTCAACCTTGACTGTTGGTACATCATGCCTCGCATCCGGTCACTCCCTTGACCGCCAGACTCCCCACCAAGTGTCCGGCCAATCCCTTTGACCCACTTGGACTTTTACTCGTCGTGCAGTATCCGGTCACCCATTGACCTACTGGACTTACCAGATGTCCGGTCAACCTCGACCCATCTGGACTTCCTTCCTTGCCAAGTATCCATCAATCCTTTGACCTACTTGGACTTCCCACCGGATGTCCGATCATCCTTGATCCTGGATTTTCCCTTGCCTGGCTTCACTCACCAGGGCTTTCACCTAGCTTCACTCACTAGGGTTTTCCATCTGCCTAGCTTCACTCACTAGGACTTTCACCTGGCTTCACTCACCAGGGTTTTCCATCTGCCTAGCTTCACTCACTAGGACTTTCACCGGCTTCACTCACCAGGGTTTTTCTTCTGCCTGGCTTCACTCACCAGGACTTTCATTTTGCCTAACATCCCAGTTAGGACTTCCCAGTCAAGTATCCAGTCAACCTTGACCTACTTGACTCTTCTTCAATCAATATCTTATTGTCAAACATCTAAACCCAAACCAAGACTCAGCTTGGTTACCCAGGTCAACCTTGACCTGAGGGATATTGCACCAACAGGTTGTTCGTTTTTTCCTTCACTTTCTCTTGTACTCATTCCACCACCAAGATTCCTTACTTTCCGGTATATGCCCCTTTGACTCTCCGAGTACACTCTTAGTTACTATTTTTACTTTGATATTATTTTATTTTATGTCATATATATTTTACATAATGTTTGTACTCTTAATTATATTCTCTTTAAATATATTTTGCTTTTTAACTTTTACCACTTAATTCTAGTAGTCGTGTATATTCTTTCTATTTGATATTATGATTGAGGCGTATATCCAATACTATTAACTTATATTAGGTAGTTAAATTTTCTTTAAGGATGATCTTGTAATCTTTGCAAATCTTTCTTTCCCTCTTCTTAACCATAAGAAAGTTAATTTGTGATTTATTATTTTTGCTTTTGAACGTGATCAAGTATTTTTTTTTTCTTAAAAAACATATTAGCTAGTAGGTCTCATATGTTATTACAAAATCCAATATAGTTTTCCCTTCTTCATTTTTAGTTCCAAACTAATAACCCCCATGCACCCTCTTATATTCTTCAATTTTCACTCCGACATACCCATTTAGATCGCCTTCTATTACAATCATTTCATTTAGTGGAATATTGTGTAATACTTCATCTAGATCGTCTAAAAATCTTGATTTTATATCTTCATCTAATTTTACTTGAGGTACATATATGATAATTACGTTTATAGTTTCTTTCACCACTGCTATCTTGAGAGCTATACTTCTAAGTCCTTTCTAACTATTTTTACAATTTCATCATTTAATGAACTATCTATAAAAAATCTCACTCTATTTATTATTTTACTATTTCTTGTGTATAATAACTTAAAATCCGAGTTTTCTATCATCTTTATCTTCTTGTCTACTAATTTTACCTTTTGTACACACAAAATACTAAATCTTCTCCTAATTATCATATATATTACTTTCATTATCTTAATAGCAAGAGTTCCTATGTTCTATGTTCTAAATCTTAGACTATTAATTTTTTTATAATTTTTATTCTTATCCAACCTATCATATAAGAACTCTTGCATATTTAAGGCTACACCCAATTTCTCATAAAGATATAGCAGTCCTTACTGATACGTTACAGTTAGAATTTGCAATACGAACTCTTACATATTTAACACTATACTCAGACGTTACAATCGAACCATATAATTCGTTTCTTCCAAACAATAAACTAACATTAGTATAATAATTTAATGAATTTATTCATTAAACATTTATTATAATTTAATTTACCGACAATCTAACAGTAACCTTTCTCCTTTATCTGAATTGAGATTAATCATGATTAATTCATCATTTACTGAGTTTCTATTTATTTTTATAGAATAATGAATATAATTTATAGTTATAAATATATCTTGAATAAATAATACATAAAACAATTTTAAATTGTATATGTCATGCGAATGGTCGAATAAAATTAAAATAAGGCAATACGTTTAGATCTACGGCCCGTCTACAATAATTAAATTCTAAGATCTCATGTGGTAGTTGGATTAAAATAATGAGTTTGGTATAAATTAGTAATAAGTGAAATTTTTTAGAGTAATTTTAAAACGTCCTTCAGGATTTTATAGTTTTTAAATTGCCTCTCAAGATTGTATTTATGTAAAAACATCTCCTATTGTTTTTTATAAAAATAATAATGAGAGGGTGCCATTTTTTAAGTAAACTTTGGGGGTTATATTTAAAATATTATTAAATGTTGAGTGATAGTTGATTTTTTTTTAGTTTTTAAATGGATTTGTAAGAATTTTAAAATTTTAGGATATTTTTATTAGAGAGTAGAGACGTGATACGTTGTGCGCCATCAGTGTGCGCCTGCATCGTATTTTTCTAATTTCTGGTGCATTTAGTTTCATCCCAGCTATAATATTAATAAATTTATAGAAATTTTTTTAAGACGCACGAGAAAATGATACCGGACTTCTAGACCTTCACCGGCATTTTTTAATTTATTTTGATAATAAATAAAAAATTTTATAGGACCGATTGATGATTTTATAATTAATTAATTAATTAATTATATTTTTTAATTTTTCATGCATTTAACATTTAAGGATGGGTTCAAGATAAATAACGGATATATTTTTTTAATAGGCACTTAAAAATACGTGACTGATAAGTTATTATTCATGAACAGACCGGTCTCCTCCGGATTAGTCTGCCTAACTTAAAAAAATTCTCTCCATTCTTCTTTACCAAGTAAACCAACGGCCCACTTCGGCTTCCCTCTTCCGGTTCCCGTTCACCGTACCGTCGTTAAATATTCCTCCCATGGCGTCGCCCGGCCTCACCGATCTCGCCGGAGCTGATGGATCCGAATCTAATTCCTCCCTCTTTCCACCTGGAGGCGAGGGCGACTCGGCCACTCCCAAGTACGATCAGCCGCTCCTCAAACCCGACTCCTCCCCCACCGCTGCCTTGGCCTCCGCCGCGGTACCGATTTCTTCCGAGGAGTTGGATAGGAAGTATGCCCCCTACGTGCGAAGGGACGCCTACGGCACGATGGGAAGGGAGAAGCTCCCTCTGACGGAGAAGATTTTGTTAGGGATAGCGGCGGTGACGCTGGTGCCTATTCGCGTGGTTGCAGGGGTGCTGATACTTGTGTTTTACTATCTTATCTGCCGGATATGCACGTTATTCTCCCCTCCGAGTCGGGAGAATGGCCAGGAGGATTACGCTCACATGACTGGGTGGAGGAGGGAGGTGATTGTGCGATGCGGGAGATTTGCCTCTAGGGCAATGCTCTTCGCGTTTGGTTTTTACTGGATCAAAGAGAGTCGTCGGGGCCTTGGTAACGAGGTACTACCAGATTGAAGTAGAAATCTCTCTCCAAGTTTTAGCTTGTTGATTCTTCTTTCTTTTTTTTTGTGTCCGTTTGGACTGTCCTATCTTGTTCAGTTCATTCCGTATAATATATAGTATTCGTAGTATTCGTCCTAAGGAACATTATTATTTTTGTTAAGTACCAAATTTCTAAAACTATGTTTGTAATGACAACTTCTATCCATATTTACTAAAAATTCATGAAGTTGCATGAATACCTTTTGGTTTGCGAAGTTTTTTGCTTTCCTGAATCAGAAGCTATATGAAGAGTGATGTCAAAAAGAGATGGTCAAGTAGATAAATGCAAAAATTAATGCTAATTATTTGTGACGCCAAAAATGAGGTGATGCTGAAGTAGATTCAACCATATGTGCAAAGTCAATGGCCATGACAATCTAACTAACAATTATGATTTGGTATTATGATTCTTCCCCTATTAGTAGTTATAAGAAAAGGCTAGCACTGTGAGACTTAGATAATTAGCATAATGCAAATGAATGAAGGTGCAATTTTTTATTCATAGTTGATATCAAATTAGTCCATATTCCATAGTTATTAACAACAATCACCAAGCCTTATCCCACTAGGTGGGGTCCACTAATATTCCATAGTTATTAAAATCACCCAAAAAAAAAACTTTGGGTATTGGTTCATTGGGCCATCCAGTAGCTCAAATGGTTGAATTAGGTATCGATTATCAGTCCCAAAATTGATTGAGGAGCTAATAGTTCAGTTACCTCGATTAACTTGCCAGTTGCATAACTATTGCGACAATATTAGATTTTTGCTATAAAAATAATCTTGCATTATCTGATTAACATATCTAATTTGCTAGAACCTAAAAATGCTATTGATTAAATGGCATCTTTACCCATCTAATATTAAAGTAGACAAATAGGACAGACAGATGAATAATTAAGTCCTTTTCCTATTTTTTACTGCTGTTATTTGTTGTTATGTCAAAATTTTAAAAAGATACCTTTGCCCTTCTAATATGAAGGTAGATTAGTGGATATTTTGAAAATTTTTGGGAGTAAATAAACTGGTTTGACTTTTAGAAAACTGGCCAGTTCTACCGGGTTGACAAAAATTGGTGGGTTCAACCAGTTTTTATCCAGATAGAATGCAGATCCTATCTCTTAAACAACTGGACCAGATCAAAACCAGATTTAATGTTTGCTAATTGGATCAGATGGCCTATCTGGTTTTAGTACCTATAGTTAACCTCCTGTATCCCTTTTAAGGAGTGTGGTTGAATTATATCTCTAAACTAGTTTGAGCAATGCAAATTTTAAACAAATTAGCACAATGTAAACTTAGCTAATTCACAAAATATGAATGGATGAAATTGCAAAAAGTGAGATGCATAATTGAAATCTAATCAACCTACTGTACATAATTGAAATTATGGATCTTATTTCCCTAGCTGCCCTATTATTTATGTCAATGATTATAGTTTTAGACAACTTGTCCTAAATCATTTCATTTCCTAATTTTCTTAAGAATATCACTTGTGTTGCTATTTCAGATTGGTCTGTGAATTATATTCACTATTCGCCTTTGCATTTCTACCTTAATACAGATTGGGTCAGTACGACCTTAATTCTTCTAACTATAAGGGAGTTGTAATTTTACTTCAGGCAGGACTAAGATTATGCAGGGTCCCAAGAAAAATAAAATTCTCTCGTCAGTTCTGTACTTCTATTAACTTCATGAATTATGTTGAATTGTAAAGTTTTGTGTTAATTTGTATTGTAAAAAGTCACTGTGCTGGCCGTTTAAACAAATACAAGTCTTCATGCTTAGGAGATCTTTCTCTTCCAGATGTAGGTACCCTTATGGAGTATTACATTTTTTATGTTATTGTCCTAAACTCCACAATCTTCTAAATCAGGTCAATGAATTTGAAAGACCAGGTGCCATTGTTTCAAATCACATTTCTTATGTGGATATTCTCTATCATATGTCATCAGCCTTTCCAAGTTTTGTTGCAAAGGTGCGTTACTTTTTTCTTTTAACAAATGTAGCTAAATTATGAGGATATTATGCTTTGAATTTTTCGGCTAACATAGTTGAACTTTGTCACTTTTTGCTGAAGAGATCAGTAGCTAGTCTTCCCTTGGTTGGTCTCATCAGGTACTTTTCTTCTATTATTTTCTCATTAGGCTTGTAGTGTACTAAACCCTTTGTTATTTGACAATTGTGAAGTTACTATGACTCTTGATTCAGCTATTATGTCTA
Source organism: Zingiber officinale (assembly GCF_018446385.1). Taxonomy (NCBI): domain Eukaryota; kingdom Viridiplantae; phylum Streptophyta; class Magnoliopsida; order Zingiberales; family Zingiberaceae; genus Zingiber; species Zingiber officinale. The sequence continues at coordinate 110,151,284 of NC_055997.1, forward strand.
TTTTAGCATGTGAAGTTATCAAGCTTTTTTCTCTTGAAAATCTATTTTTCAATCTTGATGAAGAGAAATTTATATTATTACTCCATTGCTTCCTGCTCTTTCATTTTCTACTCTTCTCTATGTCTTTGCTCATAAGTATTTGTGAAACTTGAGCTTCATCTGACCAGATTTTACATGCTAAAATATATGGTAGAAATGGAAGTACATCTTCTCTTATTACATCCCATCATGGATTTTGCACATACCTGATAGAAACAATAGTGAATTTCCTTTTTCTTGTTACATACCAAGATGGATTTTGCACAATATCTTTAAATGCCATGTAAGATGTTCTTGATTAATGAATAACAATAGACAAGATTATGTATCATGGTTTAAAGTGCCATGCTGAGACAGTCGAAACGGGCGAAACATCTCGTTTCACCCGGTGATCGGCACGACCTTGGCATCAGACCCATGACAACTGCGATGTGTTGCGCGACCTTGTGGCCGCAGCAGAGGGGTCGCTCAACCCCGCAACAGCGGCGGAGAGGTCGCATAACCCTTCCGCTGCCGCCGTGGAGGCGTCGTGCGACCCTGCGGTTGTTGTAGAGGGGTCGCACGACCACCGCAATCGCGCTGGAGGAGTCATGCCATCCCCGCGACCCACGACAACACCGAAGTCGCGCGAGCTCGAGAGTGGTGTCGGATTTCGGATATTTTTAATTAAACTTAGGTTAATTATTTCAATCAACTCCTAACTGTGATGGAGATAATCTAAAGAGATTTTATTAAACCCTAATAAAATCATTTAATTAATTTTATATTTCATTTATTTTAATTTAAAAATTATAATAAGATTTTTATTTATTTATTTATCTATTTTCATATCTTTTCCTTTTTTTAAGATTATTTTTTATATTGTTTATTTTATTCATTTTTTGAATATTTATGTTAAATATTTTATTTTTTAATGAATATATTTTATATTTAAAAAAATACCAAAACTATATCGGCACTGCACGATACGGTACCGAAATCGTATCGTTCCAGTCTAAGACCGAAACCTCGGCACGGGTCGAAATTTTAAATCTTATTATGTACTATGCTTTATGCCTCTCATTGCTTGTATAAATGAGCTAGATGGAATGATGACACTAGTTCCTTTTCTTTGCAGCAAGTGTCTTGGTTGTGTCTATGTTCAACGGGAGTCCAAGTCATCTGATTTGAAAGGGGTTTCAGGTATGTTTTCACTGCAAATCTACATGAATTATAGTAGCATATATGTATTGGACAATACTGGGGTATTCGTGAAAGAAAATTTTTGATTGTTATTGTTACAAAGTGGATGATCTATAGCTATAATGAAGACAAAAAGGTATAGTGCATCAAAACCATAATGACTTTCTATAGTGAAGGACGTGTAGTAATCGAGTATTAGAAAAGTTAAATGATTAAAAGCAAACGTCTATGTCTGTAATAAATATATTTTGTTGTTAAATGGTAAAGTTGTTGCCATGTGACCAAAAAGGTCACGGGTTCGAATCCTGGAAACAGTCTCTTGCAAAAAGCAGGATAAGGCTGCGTACAATGGATCCTTCTCGGGGACCCCGCATGGCAGGAGCTTCGTGCACCGGGCTGTCCTTTTTTTTTTTTGTTAATCTTTGTCTATTTGGTGTGCATTTATATTTCTAGCATCTTTAGCATCCCATAGCTATAAACCTTTTGGTTCAGTTTTCCTCCATTGTTTAGCATGCTTCTTTAATTGCTTCCTGTTTTATTTCTTAGGTATTGTCACAGAAAGAATCCAGAAATCCCACAAAGACTATCTTTGCCCAATGATGTTGCTCTTTCCAGGTCAACATGCAAGACTGTTCAATCTTATCGTTGACTTATGGTTTTTTTGGTTGACAATGGCTTGGTGTGAATTGCTTTCCAATTCAAAATGTTATCAGATTATTATGGAATCATGTCATTATTAAGGAAACAGTGGATAGATGCAGGGTTCTTGCCCTTCCAAAAAATAAGGCTTGGTGTGAATTGCTTTCCAATTCAAAATATTATCAGATTATTATGGAATCATGTCATTATTAAGGAAACAGTGGATAGATGCAGGATTCTTACCCTTCCAAACAATAAAACTCTGGGCTTATAAGCTGCTCAAACATTACTTAGAACATGGTGAACTCTTGCAAGGATTTCTTTATAATGTAGTGAGTGATGTAGTTAATTCAAGACCAACCAGATAATTAGATGGCAATTCTGATATTGAATACTTTTGATAAAAAAAAATACATTAATTACATTAATCTCAATTGATTGCTAGGGTCAACATTGTAAGTAGGGTTTGACTAATTATTGACTAGAAGCCATCATCTTCTCATAGCATTAGACACCAAGTATGATAATGAGCTTAAAAACCATCCCTGTTTGACATGAGACTGGGAGTCATAAGTCATCTTCAAACCTTTTGGACTTTGCTTCACCATTACATATGCCACTTTCTGCAAAATAGTCATTCCATGGATAATATTCTTGGAATACTTGATAATTTAAATATTTAAATGTTCAAGGAAGGGCAATTAAAGCCACCAATTTGCACTAAAAATCTCTAGCTTAAATTTTCCTGATATACTGATTTGACAATTGGCAGCAGCTTTAATATCATAAGGTGCTTTCTATGTGGTTGATTGTCGTCATTTTAGTGGGATGCTACTACATAGGGACAAAAAACTCAGGGGCCTCAAATCGACCTAATTTTCTGTGTGTGTATGTGTGTCCATGTTTTGGATTTTAAAAGCTATGATATCAATTATCAGGGTTCCTAGTTTTTCTAGAAAACTCAAAACTAATTCGATATAAATATATAATTTTGTAATTATTCATGTGTTGTATGATGAATATATTATATATGCCCAAAGAAACCTGAAACCTGAATTGAACCCTTTGTTTCACATTTTCCATAGACTGAATCAATTCTGATTGAGTTTGGTCAGAAACCCACATTGACCTGATCCGATCGCAACCCTAGATAATCCATTCTGAACAATAATTTGTATGAACACCTCCACTTATTGCATGGTCAGCAGCACACACAATGATCCTTTGCCACCATAAAACTTCATCATCCAGGGATATTTTTGACACAGTTTCTTCATATTAAACTCAATCTGGTAGTATTAATTCATTATTAAATTTTTCAATAGTGAATTGGTTATTAAATGTTGATGGATCAAGGATTAAAATTGTATTATTGTATTTATCAAGGTCGATTGAGCCTGATTCCGGAAGAAAAGGAAATTGAATAATATACTGGCATGCTGTCAGCTATGGACACAAATTGAACTTTTTACTGAGTTAGTATGGTTTTTGTATAGTAAGCTGCTTGCTTATCTTCTTACCTTTGGACAGTTAGTAGTAAGTACTGAGTATAATACTAGGCAAATGACCATACCAACTTGAACTTGATCTAAATGAGCATTTTTCATGCATTTGGAGAGAAAATTTTGAATAGTTGTCATATTCATAACAAGGAGCATAAATAGTTATGAAGAGTGCAATGACGATAATGTGTACATCACACAACTTTAGCATGGGTTCCAGCAACCAGACTACAAGATTAAGTTTTTTTAATACTGAATTTGTTACTAAATGATTACATGTGTATGCTTATCACTTTTTCAATATTCTTGCTCACAAACATGCATGATGCAAACTTTCACTTTTATTCAATTTAACTAATTTAGCTAATGTGGTTGTAATTTGTTTTCTTAATTTCAGAGGGAACTACTACAAATGGTGATTTTCTTCTTCCTTTCAAATCTGGTGCCTTCTTAGCCAAAGCACCCGTGGTTCCAGTTATTCTTCGGTATCCTTACCATAGATTTAGTCCGGCATGGGATTCCATATCAGGGGTGAGAAATCACCGACCCATTTGTCGATTAATATTTTTCCTTCATTTTCAGCTTATTTAGTACATCTGCAAGATGCTTGGGAAGAGATTTTAATGATTTTGATAGAATTTTTGTAGTACTTTGTGTGCCTGTGTTTGGAGGGTGGGCCCATGATCCAAAGGCTTGGTTGATTGCAAGTCGATTGTTCAACAATAGTCTCCCATCACCTTACTTGCAATTTAACAGTAAAATTGAAACAAATGCATAATGTGCAAACAAATAAAATGGAAACAATGTAATACATAATTTTTTTATAAAAAACCCCATATATAATGAGTGATTTTTACATTTGATACTGAGCATGTAGCATGTGTAAGTTTTTTTTTAATATCCTTGTTACACACCTAGATCCACACTTGTATCAGATACTTGTACCCAAGTCCAAGCAATGTAGAGTTGTACCTTGTAAATTAAATTATCACTTTAAATTGAACTTATAATATACCAGTCTGCATGTAGTTCGGCTCAAAAGTAATAATTGGATGCAATCATCTAAGTTGCCAAAAGAATTGTTACTCTTGAAGTGACATGTGTATGTTATTCCAATTGCAAGGATCCTAAATTCTAATGGTTTAAGTCAACTATTCTATAACTATTTATAGCAAATGTAATGATATAGTGGCTAAGGTGTAATATCTTGGCCAGGTACTGAGATGGGTCTTGACTGTATTTAAATATTGTTACTGTCAAAGCAACACAGATGTATTTACCTTGTAAAAGAAATTATCCCTTTGAATTGAACTTACAATATATCAGAATGCAAATTGTTGGGACCAAAAGTAATAATTGCATGCAATTATCTAAATCGACGCCCAACATATAGTTACTCTGTAAGTGACACGTGTATGTTATTCCAATTGCAAGCATCCTAACTTCTAATGTTTTAAGTCAACTCTACTGTCACTTCAGTACGTTGACACTTGAATGGGCTGGTACCAATTGGTATCAACTATCAACTAGGGTTTCAATCAGTGTCAACTCACTCTCCATCTACTATATAGAGCTTGTTTTACTGCAAAAACCCATGAAATTGCAAATTATAAAATTAAATTCACTGAAACTTGAATCAAATGACACAAAAACTTAATTCCATTATTAGATCAGTACCTTAACTTCTTTGCCAAAATCTCTTTGCTATTTTTTTGGCGTATCTATGTATAATTTAAGATGCCTCTAAGGCCCAGCTTTAATTATGAGTGCCATTGATTTTTGACTTTCCAAATAGGGATCCTTCCCCTTGTGTTCCCTTCTAATCAAAGTGCTTTAGATTTATATTCCCATTGAAACCTTGGAGTTGTCTGCTCCTCTTTGGGCACTGAGCTTTCTTGCTTCATTTATCATAGCTTTGTTGTAGAACTCATTGCCTTATTTCTAAATCTGTCTTGGTTTTTTGTTCTTAGTCAGCATTATTGTTCTTGGTGCTGCGTAGATGCACATGTTTTGCTGATGGCTTTTGTGTTCTAGAGTTCCTTGGCATTCTTCTGGATTTTGAGCATTGTATTAATTTGTATGAATATACAATGTGAAGACTGGTTTACAACTCCGCATCAATATTATTTCCTCAGAACATCTGTTCTCATAGAGATTTATTATGAAGCAGATTTTCATTTGATGACTGTTCATTCAACGCACCTGAGTGACATGGCGTAAGTATGCTTACGCAATCTTAATTAACAATATTTGACCAGTACCAAATGTCATGGATGTAAGAGTTTTAAAAGCCATCCTATTTCATTGTCATTTTAACTACACCAAAGCAGGCCACCCAACTCCATCTCTTATTTCTTGGATGTTAGTTTTAATTCTCCTGTTTCGTGGATGTCAGTATTTTTTTGTTCCTTCTGAAGTTACTACTCCATTAGCATCTTTAATAAACTTATATGATGTTAGATTCATCCTTGTTCATGTTAATTGTGAGCCCCTTAATTTACCCACCTGCTTTATCTCTCATTTTATGGAATTTGCAGGTACGCCATGTTTGTTTGCTTCTTTGCCAATTTGTAAACCATCTTGAAGTGATCCATTTGCCTGTTTATTATCCTTCCGAGCAAGAAAAGGAGGATCCCAAACTCTACGCTAACAATGTGCGGAAGTTAATGGCAACTGAGGTATGCTTGGTCCCTTTCTAAGGCAGATACACTCAAAGATGTACGATTTGGCTTGATATGAAAGTTCACTATAGTTCTTTACATATTATAGTGCCCCTTTCCCTGAACATACGTCAAAGATGTTTTGTTCTTCCTCCTGATGTATCAATTTAATGGTGTCTAATTGCCGTTTCATTTTCTCCAGGGAAATCTAATGCTTTCAGATGTTGGACTTGCCGAGAAACGAATCTACCTTGCTATTCTGAACGGTAATAGTCTTCCTCGTGTTATACGTCGGAAAGATGATTGAAAACTTATTACAAGACTTGTATCAATCAATTAACTCGATTTGTTCCATATGTTATACTTTTAACTAATATGGTTACACTTCACTTTCTAAATAAAAGATCAGGGTGCTTATTCACTATTCTTCTACAGAATTCCCAAACCAATACTGTGTTTTATGTTGCCAATTTTATTTTTCAACAAATATAATCATATAAATGGAAATTATTCTAAATTCTCTTCTATTTTTAACCATATTGTGTTCCTTTTGTTTCATGGCGCGAGGTGATCGTTGCCAGATTGCATCACTAGAAACTAAACCATCAATCTGTTCTTGATGCAGGTACGCTTTTTCAAAGTTAATTGGGATTCTCTCCTTGTAGACTATTTATTTATTTTCGTATAATCAATGGCAACAAAACCCCCCAAAGAAGCAAAATTACGACATCCCACCTTTCTCGAATCTTCTGCTCAGCCCTCAAACTACTGCAGCATCCCAAAAAATTTAAGATAAAAAGAAAAAAAATGCTCGACGTAAAAAATCATGGTGGCTATGCCCTTTTTTTTTTTTTTTGTCGTCTTGTTGTTGTTGTTGTTTTTAGTGGTAGTGATAACTTTGTATCAGCCATTTACTTAACAATTTTGTTTTGAGTACAAGGAAAACTTCACAGAAATGATAAATATGGAGATTAGCTGAGATGTGTCGTGTTTCCTAGATCATCAACCGAGATTTCTTCTCTTAATGTTGTTTTTCTTACAGAGATTTTTTTTTTAAAAAAAAACAAAGGAAGAAGAAAGAAATGTAGAAATGGTGCAGCGATAAAGACCTACATAGAGCAACCCGTTAATCAGGCTACTAGTTTAGCAAGGCGACGTATGCAGTTCGGATTATCTATCTTCAAATTTTTTTGTCCCTATATTCTTTGTCGATCGGACGGATTAGATTATATTTTAAGGTATTATGGTATTTTTAAGATGTGTATGATATTCTTGTGATATGTAAGATATTCTTGAGATGTAATTTGATTTATCTGATTGATAAGGAAATACGGGGACAGAAAAATTTAGGGAGAAAGGATTCGAACTCCGAGGAATGCATCCGCCGTGATTGAATTTTTAAACAAAGTTGCTGGGTGACATTGATTGTCATTTGTACCGTCGGATGTATTTGGTGGACGAATAGAAAGGAGCCCACTCATTTTTTAGGATTAGTTGAAATATTAATGAAACTAGCATGGCGAGTCAAATCACGCCATGGAGATGTTTCGTGTACGTAAGTATATTAAAATATTATATAATTATTTAAGTAAAATACAGTAAAATACTTGGCAACCGATCAATAAAATTAGGTTGAAAGAGAACATATAGAAAGAAAAAATATATTAATGGACTTCTATTTTAATCCGTAGAAAATTTTGTTTTTTTCTGAATTCATACTTCTTTAACTGATGATAATTGTTGGTGCTCTGGGTTAAGTTGACTAAATTTAAATTGACTTAAATTTGTGTCCTCATTTTAGGTTTTGATATTTGATAATATATGAAGATTATAGATACAATCGTTTAATTAGGGATATTGTTAATGCAATTCTCCTCTGGTCAATGGATGACTAGGTTGATGTGAAGTAGAATCAAGTAGGTCAAAGTTGATCGAATACTTGACTGGAAAAATTCTAACTGGAGGTTAGGTAAGTGGAACCCTCGGTGAGTGGAGCAAGACAGTTGGAAATCCTGATGAGTGAAGTCAGATGAAAGACCTAGTGAGTGAAATTAGATAGTTGGGAAATCTTGGTGAGTGAAGTCAAGCGAAAGTCCTGGTAAGTGAAGCCAGACAGATGGAAAGTCCTGGTGAGTGAAGCAAGACACGTGGAAATCCAGGTGGGTCAAGGTTGACCGGACACCTGGTGTTAGGAAGTCCAAGTAGGTCAAAGGAGTGACCGGACACTTGGCACAAAAAAATCTAGATAGGTTAAGGGTGACCGGACATCTGGTGAACGGAAGTCCAAGTGGGTCATGGAGGACTGGACACTTGGCACGAGACGACAAGTCCAAGCGGATCAAGGTTGATCAGACACTTGGCACGAGGAGAAAAGTCCAAGTGAATCAAACGATTGACCAGACACTTGGTGAAGAAGTCTTAGCAGATCAAGGTTGACCAGATGCTAAGCACGAGGAGTCTCAACACGTCACGGTTGACCGGATGTTGGGTTTAGGAGCCTTAGATTTGACTCAGGCAAGCTAAGGTTGGTCAATTTGATCAAGTGATCAAATTGGACCAAGCCCAATCGATCAGCTGATCGATTGGGCACAGTGCTGCGACAAACAACGGCTCAATCGATTGGGAAGAGATGTCGCGAGCACAAAACGTTCTCCAATCGATCAATCGATCAATTGGGCACCGCCAATCGATCGGTCGATCGATTGGAGGTTGGTTTTCTTGCGTGGACGCGACGAAGCCTGAATCGATCGATTCAGACCGTTTCTAGCGGAGCACAGAGGCTCTCTGAATCGATCAGCCGATCGATTCAAGTCTCCCCAATTGATTGGGATATGATCGTTGCGCAGATAACGAGTAATGGACGGCTGGGATGGCGTAAATCTCACGTAGCAATCGATTGAGAGCAAATCCAATCGATTGGGAGCCCTAGAAGCGTCGAGTATAAAGTCGTGGCGAGCTTTCTTCTCCATAGCGCTCACACGATCCTTCACTACTACTCACCGCCGGACCGAGAGATTGGAAGAGAAGTGTTGTTACACTTTCCAAAGGGTCCAGAGGCGTCTCCATCAACAAGGTCAAGCAAGAAGAGGGTTTTCATTTTCATTTTGTATTTTCTTCTTGTGTGCGTTGTATCTTGTTGTGTGAGTCTTGTACGAGGTTTATCCACCTCCGAGTTTTATCGAGAAGGAGTGTTTTTCATAGTGGAGAGTGTGTTGTGTGTGGATCCTTGGATTAGTCATCTCTTTTTAAGGTGGATACCAAGTAAATCCTTCGTGTTAGCATTGTAAGTGTGTTTCGTGGTTCATTCCGTTGTATATCATCATCACGAAGTAAGACAACAAGCGCGACAAACTATTCCCTCCCTCGTAACTATAAATCGACTCTAATAATCATTATAGTCAATTAATTCAATTGGATTGGGTCAAAATAGATGAAATTTTAATTTGATCTAATTTTGTTTGATTAGATTTGAATAAAATAACATGACTAATTGAGTTATATTTTTAATTTATTTTCTTAAATTAATTTAATTTAATTAATTTTAAAATTACAATATTCAAATTTTATTTACGATTAATTTGAATAGTTAGAATTTCATCAATCAGAAAAAAATGAATATAAAGTGTTTTATTAATACATGTCATTTTAATTAATAAAAAATAAATATAAAACATTTTATTCTAATTGTTAGATTTTAACCATTTAGTATTGTTTTTTTTATTTAACCCGAACTAAATCAAATTAATGTGACAATCTTTGTGTATTGAATCAGCCAACAATATTGGCACGACAGTCTAGCAAATAGCACAAGATTCATCAACTCGGTCATCTCCAAATACTTGGTAAACATCACAATCTTAGGGCAAGGGGAACTAACCATCTAAAGAGACGATGCTACCGATCAAGCCAAACTACATTGTTCGACAAAAGTTGGAAACAAGCCCAATGCAATAGCAATATTGCTTAAATTAATGGTAAGATTAATTTTCCCATCTCGTGCACACTAATAATCCATCTAATCCTTTACTTTGAGAAGATGTAGTTTAGACTCTAATTGGCCATGCTCCTCTTCGGCATCACCATCCTCTTCCTCTTCGTCCTCGCCTTCTGGATCATTCTCGTCCAATGAACCAAGTACATCCTCAGAGGTTTTGCCCTTCTTCAGTATTTCCTTTACCTCATCGATGCCTTCATCCGGTATAAAATTCCCATTTATGTTCAGCAGTTTAAAGTCAGGTTTATTTGAAACTACCTGTGCTAAGCATCTTGCCCCTACCCTCCTTATCATGTTACTACTCAAATCCAGTTCCTCAAGTTGAAGATGATCATCTCCCAATGCTTTGCCGATGACAAGTGCACCCTGATCCTTCAGTTCGTTCTCAAACAAGAAGAGTTTCCTGAGCGATTTCTTGGCAGTGATGCAATCTGCTAATGCTGGGGCAGCATTTAGAGTGATATCATTCCCGCCAATGTCCAAGACTTGTAGAGAAGGCGCGAAGTTCTTCAATGCATTAGCGATGGCAATAGCTCCCTTGTCCTCCAAATTGAGGTAGCTAAGGTAGATTTCAGTAACATGAACAAGCTTTTCCATGGCTTTGCTTAGGGCTAGCCCAGCGTCGACACCAAAAATATTATCACGGAGATCAATCTTCCTTAAATGAGTGCAGGTCTCCAAAGCCTTGGCCAACTCAATTCCACCATTAGAGCCTACCCTTGTCGATGAGCATCTGAAATCCTCCAGTAAAGGAGAACGGTTCAGTAGCTCAGAAATAGCAACGGCGCCCTCATCTCCTGTCATATTGTTGTGGAAATGGAGTGTTGTAAGCTTGTCGGTTGAAGGAATCAACTCACATACAGCTTTTGCAGCTTCCTCGGAGATTCCATCATTCATCAAGTAAAGCTCCTCCAAGTCTTTCTGTGATTTTAAAAGTGCACCAAATGCTCGGACGCCCTTCTCACCTAGGGCATTGTCAGACAGGTTAAGATATCGGAGAACAGTACCTTCCAAAGCAGAGGAGAATATTTTCATAACTTCAAGAGCATCATCCTCTGGCCTTCCTGCAACAAAATCTGACAGATTTACTTCGGTCAGCTGCTTTTTAAGAGATACCAGAATCGGAGCTGCAACGTGAGCTGCCTCAACACTGAAGCTTCTATTGCTAAAACAAATTTTGCTGTATGAGTTTCCTTGCACAGTTAGCGGCCTAAGAAGCTCTCTAGCCTCCTCAGCCTCGATAAATGTCCTCTTTCCGCCAGAAATATCAAGCAAAGTTTCAGCAGTTTTAGCAAGCCCACCAACTGCTGTGACTTCTCCATTTTCTTTGGCTTTAGGACCTCTTTTAAGAACTTCCAACATTAGCTTGCTACTTTGCTTTGCATAGAACTGAACTGCAGAGCTTCCATCGCCGTCAGGTTCATTCTGAAAATGTTCACTGGCAGCGATAAAACATTCATCTTCAATGCGCTTGGCATTCTCATAGGCCTCTTCCTTGCTCAACAAACCATACCTCCTGGAGCAGATTGTTTCTGAGGAAAGATTCTTTGTCATATTGTCCAGAAGCGTCGCTCTGGTGCTTGCACTGGGAGGCCATAGTTTAACGGAGAATGTGCGAGTTAGAACCTCTGATACAATTGGATCCATAACAAAACACTGAACCCCTGCCTAGAAAGTAACTGCAATGAACTGAGAATAAGAAATAGAGAGCTGGAATTGTGGGAAAAGAACAAACGAATGTTGGAGAAAGGTGCACAAATAAGTCCAATTTAACTGAATAAACTGGTGACGTGATTTTAATTTAAGACTGTACAAAACGTAAGTTAAATTTTTATATCTGAATGCTAGGGTATTCACAAAGGAAAAAAGAATTGCTTAGATTTGACAAATTCCTTTGTATTGTCTTGCATTTTACATTCTCGAATGTAAGGAACAAGACGCATTTGGTCGAGGCAAACTCTGATGTCATCAGAGCAAGTCAAAATCTTCAGTACACAGAAAAGTACACCAAAAACAAACAATTGAGAATCAAATTATAGATCTGCTCTCCAACAAGTCAATAAACTACACAATCGAGGAATAAAGCTACTACTAGTTAAACTGGCATTACTTTTGGAATCGTTGCCGCAAATTACACCCCAATCTCCGATTGTCCTGAAAGATGTTCTCATTACACTTCAGAAATACTTTGGGGGATTTCACTTAACAATAGATGTGTGCACAAAGCATACAATGAACTGAAGTATACAATAGGATCATTTAGAACTCATTCGAGAAGATGTATAACTCCCATATCTTAAACAAATGAAAGAAAACTAGTAACAATGTTGTTACTAATATACAAGAATGCTACGATGCAAACATCACTAATCAGGTCGAACTCCAACAGAATGGGAAAGCACGACCCTGGTTTAGAAGAGGAAAAAAAAAGCAATTCTTACACCGGCGAACAAGAAGCGAGCAACAATGCCGACTGAGTAAAATGAAATCCACGGGCAAAAAAAAAGAAAGTGCAAATAAGAGGTAAAAGCATTCCGGCGCGGCGCTGTAATTCTTCACCAGATCTGAAGACGACAAACGCACCTGGGTCGACGCACGGAATGGAAGATGACGATCTGCGGCGGCCAACGGCGATCGCTAACCTGTGACCGGCCTCTGGTGGAAGGAGACAAATGACGGAACCGTCAAGGGAAACAAGCGATCGCGGCGATTTTGAACGGGATTAGGATTTAGGGTTGTTAGGCGCCTAGGCGGGCTTTTGACGGGCCTTTCCACGAGATTCCAATTCAAATATCTAAAAAGTCCTCTCTCTTATGATTCTCTTATTTTCATTTAATAAGTAAATAAATAAATAAATAAAATTTCCGCCAATCGCCCTATTTCTATTTTAAAAAATTAAATATTATTTTTTCCTTGATAATAAATAAAATAACTTAATAAACAACTGAATGATTTAAGTATAGTTTAATTGATGCACAATCAATCCTTTATATTTCCTTTCCAATCGCCCAAATAGAGTATATTCATAAAAAAAATTAAAAAGATGCCTTTTAATTATTATTATTATTATTTATTTTATTATAAATGCAAAGTAACGAACGGCCCAGATCGATCTGATCGATTGACAAAGAAGATACATGCTCTTTAATCCCGGCGCTGGACGTCGTCTTGAAAACGGAACTCGAGCCGCCGTCTTCACACACCGCGTCGTACGTCCAGCGGCCGGATTTTTGGAGGCGCTCTCGCGCCGGAGGGAGGGGGCAGTGCCATCCTGGTGAACTTTCTGGAAATGGAGGGCGAAGGAGGAGGCGCCGAGAGGCCGATGAAGTACGTGCTGGTGACGGGCGGCGTGGTGAGCGGGCTGGGGAAGGGCGTCACCGCAAGCAGCGTCGGGGTCGTCCTCAAATCCTGCGGGCTTCGTGTTACTTCCATCAAAATAGGTTCATTCTGTTCCCTCTCGTTAGTGGAACCGAATCTTCTCTTGCGGTTGTTCCTTTGGTTGCGTAAAAAATCAGCTTCTTTTGAGCTGAATTCGGGGTTATCAAAGTAGTGGCTCGGGCATTAGAAGGGTTCCAATTTCTCGGTCAAGAATGTGCTTGGGGAGTCCCCCACTACAAACTTAGAAAATTTAATGAGATGGAAATTGGGTAGGAGATGGCATACCCAATCACATTGAATGAGGGATACTTATAGGTGTATATTACAAATCGCTTATGAGATTGGTTTAAACATCTTGATAACGTGTGAATTTGCATGCTAAAAAGCAGAAAAAAGATACCTTTTTATCTGCATATATACTTATTAGAGTACTTGGTCCACTCAATTATTATAAGATTTTTCCAAACATCATTGAGCAGCTAGCAAGAGATTGTTTGGCAAGGAGACATTTCACAGATTCTCAGATATGTTTAACCCTGTTGTCTTCATGTCAGATTTCCAACAACCAGGTATTTGATGGTCGGGCATGAATCTCTGTTCGCCAATTCCCAGTTATTACAGTAGATTTGCTATTCCAAACTCCGTTTGAATATTAAGCCATTTTAGAATTGAGAGACCTCTATCTACCAAACATTATGAGGTTATCTCAGCGTTAGGTTACCTTTCTTCTTTATTTCCTCTTTCCAACTGCTTGTTTTGATTTTTCTTTATTAGCATCCTAATGTATATTATTATTCATAACAGTTTCGTTCAGTCGTCTGTGAACTTTGACTATCAAACTGTGGCTTGTGGGATACATTGTATGGAAGGAAGGTGAAATGCCTGCTTTTTATGAAAATTCATTAAGTGTAAATAGGTTATGTGAGAAGCATGTTACATAAGTGAATAATAGCAATATCTAGTTATATATCGATGCCCTTTGGAAGTTATTCATGCCAGATACAAGCATAGTGAGAAAACTAGATGAAAAATTGAAGAGGAGTTTTGTATGATTCTGGAAAAGCATGTTGTTCCTATCGCTCCATAGCACCCAGTTCAATGAAAGGAATCTAGCTATCTTCTGCAGTTGTTGTCTCTTAGAGGTTGCCAAGGGTAAACAGATGGCATTCTCCATGCCATAAAGGAGTGAGGTACAATCCGCTCCTTTGGTCTAAATGAGCTGAATGGCATACTCCATGCACCTAGTTTATACTTGTTCTTATTGTCTGCTTTCTCATGGTGTACATAGCTTTTAAGAATTTTGATAATTCTTGGTCTGAATGATGAAGATCATTCAAAACAAGGATAGTGAACTTGCTTTTGTTCTCCATAATTTTCAAACTCTTGTTGGATCATGATCTTGACAGATGGCATTACAATCGACAAATTTCCTACTTTCAATTATGCTCATTCTGTTCCTTAAACTGCACATCTGTTTATGTACATGCTTCTACTGCATGCAGATCCGTACTTGAATACAGATGCAGGGACAATGTCTCCTTTTGAACACGGAGAGGTTTTTGTTCTTGATGATGGCGGCGAGGTACATTTCCTCCACTTAATTCAAGTATAGTATGAAGCATTTTCCATATATGTTCTGAAATCATGTCATATTCATTATCAAATAAGCTGTGCTGTCTAGTAACTACCTGGCAATTAAGGTTTGATTTTTTTGGTTATCCTCTTGTAGAGTGGTTGAAGAGGATACATAACAATCATCATTTAGTCAACTTACAAATTTAAAAGGAAAATAACTCAGTACTGATACCTGTTTAAGAATTATACATATTGATTATTTTAGTTGAGGCTTATGGTTTCTTGTTGTACAAAAATATGCAAGAAAACCCTGTAATCTTTCCAGCAGAAAGAAGAATAGGTGCAGATGCTCCTATTCTATCAACAATGTGATATTCTTCTGTGTATAAATTATAAGATTTATTAACCACTGTTTTCTCTGATGTAAAAATTCTTTGATTTTTTTTTACCTTTTCTCTTTGACACTTTCAAAATAATTATTGTTTCTTGAATAATTCTTTGTATTGTGTCTTCTTTATACTGTTTTTGCCGAATATTTAATTTACTAATGTGTTTTACATGCAGGTGGATTTGGACCTTGGAAACTATGAACGCTTTTTGGATGTTACTCTTACTAGAGATAATAATATTACCACCGGAAAGATTTATCAGGCAAGCCCTTCTCCCCTTTTGGAGTTTATCTTCTGTGGCTTTCTGCTAAAGGTCTTGGTAAATTATCATGCACTATGTTTTTTCAGTCTGTCCTTGAGAAAGAAAGGAAGGGTGACTATCTCGGAAAGACTGTGCAGGTAAAATATCTTGGTGCCTTGTTTTGGTTCTGTTTGAATTTTTTTCATCTCCAACTTCTTAATTAATACAAGTATGAATTTCTAACCACAAATTTAGGTTGTGCCTCACATCACTGACGCCGTAAAGAATTGGATTGAATTAGTAGCATCTGTACCTGTTGATGGCAAAGAAGGGGCAGCTGATGTTTGTGTGATTGAATTGGGTGGAACTGTTGGTAGGATATGTGAAGTTATTTTTTGCAACAGTGAAGACTACTTTCAACATTGTTGAACATTTACAATAAAATATACTTGAACCAATGAAACTAAATATTTGTTTCAGGTGATATTGAGTCAATGCCATTTATTGAAGCTTTACGCCAGTTATCTTTTTCTGTAGGTAATTCCAAAGGCATTTGGATGTTGTGCATACTTTCTTTTTTTTTTCATGGCCCTGTCAAATTCATTATGTTTTATTTTTTCTTTTTGTCTCTGAGTTCAGTTTCTTTTATGTTGTGTTGTTATCATGTATGTAATAAAGTTGTTCCTTTCAGGTAAAGAAAATTTCTGCCTCATTCATGTGAGCCTTGTTCCAGTACTTGGTGTAGTCGGTGAGCAAGTAAATATCCTACTTGCCTTTTTCACTTAGACTTTTGCTCAAGGTTCTCACATTACAGTTCCCCCAAACTAGTTCAACAATAATTTTGTGGATGCATGATTCAAAATTCTCTAACATAATTGCTTGTTATTTGCTCTTATATACTGACAATAACGCTCATAAGACTGAATTATTTACTTTACAGAAGACAAAGCCAACGCAACACAGTGTACGAGAACTAAGGGCTTTGGGTTTGACTCCTGACCTATTAGTTTGTCGTTCTTCTCAGGTATCTTTCATTTGGCTAATTGAGAACTTGAATATCTCTATTATGTCGTTCTCTCTTTATTACAAAAGTGCATAGATATTTTATTGAGTTCATGGATTATATCAACTGAAGATAAGTATCCCCACTTAATAAGTCCTTTGTGTTTTCTTGTGGTTTTTTCGTGTCTTGGCGTGTAGCATCCAATTGAGGCCTTGTCTGCCTTCTTGCTATGACAAATAGCACTGAAAAAGGCAAAGTAATAATAGAAGACCTGAGTTTTTGGATCTGCAATTTTTATCGCTGTCAATACATGTTAAATAGAATAGTATTTCCGTACAGCCTCAAATAACAATTTTCGAGTTAATTTATAGTGCCATATGACTAGTTTGGATTGTTACTGAATGCCTACCCTTTTAATGATAGTTATGTGCTAAGGCCAAATGATATAGATGCTTATTTTTTTGGTACAAATAAAATATGAAGGGCAAACTATATTTTTCTTTCTACAGGATTCTGTGTACTCACGCTTCATTCAATCATATCTCCATGATCTTTATATCTAGTTCTTGCTATATATTGCAGCATACATCTATAGTCATTTCCATCATTGTCAATACTTGTTAAATAGAATACTATTTCCATCTCTGATAGCCCCAAATAACAATTTTCCACTTAATTTATAGTGCCATATTCCTAGTTAGATTGTTACCAAAATTCTACCTATTTAGCAATAGTTGTGTACTAGGACAAATGATATAGATACTTATCTTTTTTGCTAACAAAATGATATGAATGGAAATTTATTTTTCTGTCAGTTGGATTCTGTGTACTCATATTTCATATCTCCTGATCTTTATATCCAGTTCATGATACATGTTGCAGTATGAGCATTCTTCTTTTTTTTTTTATTTAGCAACATTTCATTTTTCATAGACATGAAAATTGATAAACATGATCTTTATATCCATAGTTGATGATAGATGTCGTTACATATTTTCTTGTTTATGTAGTTTTAACCTTACATGAACTATTTCTTTGTTGATACAGCCTATACAAGAAAATACTAAAGTCAAACTTTCACAATTTTGTCATGTCTCGGTAAGTTTTCTTTGCTTGAAATATTCTAGACTATTTAACGTTTTAAATAATCATTCGTATATAGTTGTATTTTTTGTTGGTTCCCATTGATATCCCAGGCAGTATGGTTAGTATTCCATTTAACATAGCAGTTTGCAATGGTCTGATAGACTGGCACTCGGATCCTCAGAATGTTTATTGAACTCCTTATGGTTTCAGTTACTTTTGTTTCTTGCTTTTGATTTTGATGTTCTCCTGTCATCCTACAGGTTTCTAACATCTTGAATATCCATGATGTTCCAAACATTTGGCATGTTCCACTTCTACTCCGGGTCAGTTATCATACTTTTTTTTTTTTGCTTCAACTCAATAATGTGTGCTCTTGCAATCAATGAAAATTTTCTTGGCTGAACATGCATTTCCAATTTGTTTTTGTAAGACTGATAGATAGTATGTTTCCCATAGAGTCAAGGTGCACATGAAGCTATTGTAAAACAATTGAATCTTTTCAGGTAAGTTTACATTTTAGTTTTAATTGCAGTGGTTGAATTTTCTTGCATATTTATTTATAGTTGATTTTTCTTCTCCTATCAACCTCTTAAACTGATTTGGGAGGCTTTGTTTTCAGTAAGGCAACTCCTCCTGATTTAATGAGTTGGACACAGATGGCAGAAACATATGATAACCTCACTAACTCAGTGAGTGTTTTTGATCTGCATTATAATTCCCTTCCTGCTTCACTTTTATGCACATATTGATATGCTGATTTCTCTTTAAGGTTAAGATTGCTATGGTTGGGAAGTATACTGGCCTAACTGATTCATATTTGTCTGTGACAAAGGTGTGATTGGTGCTCTTAACAAACAGTTGTATATTTTCTTCTAATTCTGCACAATTTTATCATTTAGGCAAACAAACAAACAGTGGCATTTCTTTATCCTTAGGGAAAATAAGCCTTTGTAAATGCACCCATGATTATTTTCCAATTCTTTTTCCCCTCCTGTCGAAACAATACTGTGAATCTGTTTCTTTGTTGATTCCTGGTGGCAGGCTCTTTTACATGCCTGTGTTGCATGCTCATTGAGGCCATCTATTGAATGGATTGCAGCGTCAGACCTTGAAGATGAGAGTGCAGCAGTAGTATGAATTTTTTAAAACCAGTGTTGCTTTTGTTTCTATTGAAATGAGTTTAGTTTTATGAAGAATTTCCTTCACTTCAGACACCGGAAGCTCATGAGCTGGCATGGCGAACGTTGAAGGTAATGGCTTAGTTTTCCATTAGTGTATTTCTTCACAAACAGTTTTGGAGCATCTTAATTTATGTTATATTTTTACTAACTTGAAATTACTGAATACTTAAATGATGGTGTTGATATGAAACTATAGGGTTCTTCATGCATTCTCGTTCCCGGTGGTTTTGGTGATCGTGGAGTGCAAGGAATGGTATTAGCAGCAAAATATGCCAGGGAACACAAAATTCCATACCTTGGCATTTGCTTGGGAATGCAGATTTCTGTGATTGAGATCTCTAGATCGGTATTCTTCCTTATGTAATTTTGTATGTTGTTTTAATTACAATGATGTTCTTCAGCATAACTGAGGTATTCTTGACTATGGTTTTAGATTTTGGGTTTACAAAGAGCAAACAGTGAAGAGTTTGACCCTCAAACACCAGACCCTGTTGTAATCTTCATGCCTGAGGTATGTTTGACTATGGTTTCTTCGCCACATAAATTTTGGAACTTTAATTAGTCTAAGATTGTCAATTTGGCTTCGTATGCAGGGTTCAAGAACACACATGGGAAGTACAATGAGACTGGGGAACCGGAGAACTTTCATCAAAGAACCTGATTGTATCACTTCGAAACTGTATGACAGAAAATTTTAACATTAAGAAACTTATTTCATGTGTTTATTTTGATAGATTATGATTTTGCATTCGATGATGTGTGCTATACTATCAATTTGAATCTATGGATTGAAGCCATCAACTAACCAAGAATTAAAGCATTTTTAACATTGAAAATGCTTGTTTGCTTGTCAATTGTTAGCTACAAAGGTGCTGCTTATGTGGATGAACGACATCGACACAGATATAAGGTCAATGTTGAACTTATGCTTTATGAGATACTTAATTTAGTAGCACTTTCTGTTCTTTCTATCTGTATGATTTATACAGAAACAAGACCCATGCATGTTTTCATTTTGCTTGATGATTGGTGTGCAGATGTTTTCTTCTCTGATCATGGAAGCATTCCCTTATCTCCTCTCTTTTAACGACTATCTTTAATTATAATGTTGTCATTGTTGCTTGTTTAGCTGAAACAGTCAAATCATGGCTAAAAGGCTCGAGTTTGTTTTTACTGGTTAAATTTTCTGACTCGTGGCAGCGCATGTCATTTGCATTTTTTGAATAATACAACTATCAACAACTTATCAGTTTAAGTACTTATATGTCAGTGCTAATCTCTTACGCTATGAAATAGGTGAACCCAAACTACCTGGGGAAGTTGTCAAGTACAGGGCTCGAGTTTGTTGGCAACGATGAAAGTGGGACTCGAATGGAGGTATCCTGCACACTATCAGTTTTCTAACTTATTTTTTGCAACTTGTAGTTCGACATCTTATTCTTTTGTGATCTTTCAACAGGTCTTGGAGCTTCGTGACCATCCCTACTACATAGGAGTGCAATTTCATCCAGAGTTTAAATCAAGACCAGCAAAACCTTCTGCTTTATTTTTAGGTAACACTAAATGTCTAAATCTAGAGTTGATTTTTTTAAAAAAAAATCTATGTTTGTTGCCACGACAATCATGCTTTGAACAACTTCTCAGACGTATCAGAGTTACTGGATTACTTATTGAATCAAAATAATTTTATCTTCTTTAATTGCAGGTCTTATATTGGCCGCAACTGGACAACTACAGTCCTATTTAGATAGACTGAGATTCTAACTCAGGCTAAGGGTGTGCTTCCGAAACGAGAGAGAATTAAAGTTTGTTGTTTGTTCTCTAATTTGAATTGCTCAAAGTTGAGGTTGCTCCCTGCTTACATTTTTTTCTTGAATTAGAGTAGAAAACAAAAAAGAAGAATATATATGGAACTCAATAGAGCATAGTTGCCTCAAGGTTTGCTTAACTTTATGGTGTAGCAATTGTGCAGTGTAATCAACCATTCAGTTTTGTAGTTTACTTGAATTCCAGTTTAATTAGCAGTTGCAATTTAATTATAGTAGGAAAAATTATATTAATTCTATGGTGTAGTGATTTTTTTTTTTTTTGTTGAAATTAACCGTCAGTTTTGTAACTGTGGCTTAATTACTTGAATTCTAGAGTTTAATTAGCTGTTGCTGTTTATCATTCTGAAGAATACATAATACTTCTTCAGTGTTAGAAATCTCATCCGTTCTGTAGAAAGCTATGTTGTGCCATTACGAATCGAAGAGCACCGAGAAGATGACGCATTGGAGAAGAAGAACAGCAATGCAGCAACAAGCTGCGGTCGCGGAACACCAACAGAGGGAAGCTGAAGCCTGATGATGCACTTAGAAGTTGCAGGTTGTGTCTATTGGCCACAGAATGCCGATACTAAAGTGAAAAATATAATTTTTCGGGATGGTCTAGTGATTAGCGCATTAAGCATTGTTATCAAAAGGTTTGTGCACCGAACTTGAGCGCTTTAAGATTAGTGCAGAGATTTATAGCCATTTAAAGTCTTTTGCACCCGATGCTCCACGAATTCCTCTGAATTAATTGTTAACTAATTACCGATTTTTTAAAATATTTTCGAATTAAGAGCTGAATATCTTAGATTAAAAAAAAACAAAACTCTGCGTCCGATCTTCGCCAAGAAGAGACGTGTATTCATCTGATGATCTCGCTCACGATTTCGGAGCCTTCCAATTAAACTAATCTCGCTACGCGACGCAACGTGCCCCACGGCACGCAGCAGCGAGAACAGATGACAGAGCAGAGCTATAAATAGTCGAAGGCCATCGCTTAATCTCTCTCACTAAGCTCGAATTAGTCGATCGATTAACCGATTAATCACCTGCTAATTAAAAGCGTCGCGAATGGGTAGAATTCCGGCTGCCCCCTTCACCGTGAAGCAATGCCTCGTCCTGGCGGCCTTGTTCGCCGTGATATCGAGCACCGGTTGGGGGAGCAAGCTAAGTGATCCGGTGACCATGTCCATGGCGGAGAGGCATGATCGGTGGATGGCGGAGCACGGCCGTGTCTACCGCGATGAAGCAGAGAAGCGGCGCCGCTTCAACATCTTCAAGTCCAACGTCGAGCTCATCGACTCGTTCAACGCCGCCGCCGGGAAGCACAAGTACACGCTGGGCGTCAACCAGTTCGCCGACATGACCAACGAGGAGTTCAAAGCGTCCCACACCGGCTTCAGGAATGTGATCGCGGCGAGGCCGGTCAGGAAGGGAGGATTCAGGTACGAGAACGTGTCGGCAACGCCGGCGAGCGTCGACTGGAGGGCCGAAGGCGCAGTCACTCCCGTCAAAGATCAAGGGTCGTGCGGTATGCATAATTTGGAGGAACAATTTAGTGAATTATTATTATTATTATTGCTCGAACTGAATTTGCATGCGTTTGCACGAGAAAAACAGGATCTTGCTGGGCGTTCTCCGCAGTGGCGGCCGTGGAGGGCATCACCAAGCTCACCGCCGGCGAGTTGATCTCCCTCTCCGAGCAGGAGCTGGTGGACTGCGACGTCGAAGGCGGGGACGAAGGCTGCAGCGGCGGCCTCATGGACTACGCGTTCGAGTTCATCATCGGCAACGGCGGCCTCGCCACCGAGGCCCAGTACCCTTACCAGGGCGTCGAGGGCGACTGCAGCGAGGAGAAATCCTCCCCCTCCGCCGCCTCCATCGGAGGGTACGAGGACGTGCCCGCCGACGACGAGGCATCGCTCCGCAAGGCCGTGGCCCACCAGCCAGTGTCGGTGGCGATAGAGGCCGGTGGGTTTGACTTCCGGTTCTACAACGGCGGCATCTTCACCGGGGAGTGCGGCACTTATCTGGACCACGGCGTCACCGCGGTGGGGTACGACGAGTCGAGCGACGGGACGAAGTACTGGGTGGTGAAGAACTCTTGGGGAGAAGAGTGGGGGGAGGAGGGCTACATAAGGATGGAAAGGGACGTGGACGCCAAGGAAGGGCTGTGTGGCATCGCCATGGAAGCTTCCTACCCAACTGCTTGAAGTATATATATATATATATATATATATATATATATATATATGCATGCCTGACGGGCAAAAGACAATTAGTATGTGTATGAAAACTAATTGAAATTACTAATCATCTATATAATAATAATTATTATTATTTATAAAAAATGTTAAGTGTTTGAGAATAAAGTGTTTATTGCCCTGTTGGGAATAAAGTGTTTGAGATATACTACACTTAAATAACAGATTCTCATGCCAAAAGTATTAGATATTTGCTTAAAATGAAAATTCCAGAAAGCAAAGCACACAATCTGAGAGCCACGAATTTGCCGGATACGAATTGCAGGTCTCGTCAGACCGGTAGGGAGTACTGATTCTAAACAAGGAAATATAGAAATATAAAATCTGGAAAATTTATAGTGATCTAACCTAGTAGATCTTTATCTTCACTTGTCATTGAAAGAATAATCACAAATAAATCATAAAGCTTTCAAGATTCATAAACCAAATCTCACATAGGTATATGCTTCTTCGCCGATTACTTACCACCTCTTCTTCTTCTTCGATTCCTTGGATGCTTTTTATATAAAGGCAAGTGACAATAATACCGCCCATAAAGGAGAAAGATGAAGGGTCGCTCATAAAAGAGGAAGAAGAAGAGGAAGAGACACCCTTTCATTTTCCCAACTCCTACATCTCCAATTTGTCCAAGCTAAGTCAATTCATAAAGATCAAGTAGCCATAAAGACCATGTAAATCACATATATTATATTATAATCAATTCACAAAGACCAGAGCAAAATACTAATTAGTCACAAAGACCAAATAAGAATATCCAATCCATACTTTAGAAAAAATAATTCGTGTGACAGCAAATACACTAAGCAATAATTGCTAAGAAAATTATTACACCTTATATAACTGCTCTATTAATAAATCAGACATCAATAACTTGTCTTTACCCTAGATTAAATTATTTTTATTTACATTAATATGAACATCTTTGATCCCTCATAATAACTATTATGTCACGAACATATTCCATATTCAAATATCCATAAATATTTCTATACACAACAGAAATAGGTCGACCAGTGAATAACATCAAAAGATATAAATTTATTTAATCTTCTTTTTTATCTAGAATCTATTCATTTTAATCAGTCACTTTTCTAGTTATGGTCCATAGACCAAATCACTCATAGTCAATAGGAAACATGCTAAAGTAGCAGACATTGATTAAAACTTCAAGTAGACAGTTAAATAGTCACTTAGGATAAGATTGAGATTAACTTATAATCTCAAGAATCTCACATAGTAAAGAAGTATAGATCCATTTTCCTACTACCCTTATTGTCGTCATAGCACATATGGTATGAATCACATGCTATGATATTTTTTTATTTATTAAAAAGAGCACATATTTTTCTAAAAAATTTAACATTATATAGATTTCGCTCTAGACATACCTAATGTCTATTCCTGAATTATGAATATGAATTCTAATATGATCTTAAGCAGATTCAGTAAATAGTGAATCATTTACTCCGATCATTATATAAATGATCTTATCCTGATACAATTATCAAGACAACCTTAATTTATGGGTATGTCTTTACCCATATTTGTGTTTCTTGATCCATAAGTAGACACACTCAATCAAATAAGTTCAATATCTCATATTGACTCATTTAAGCATGACCATGCATTCTTGTGTTCTACGTACTAAATCAAGGAGCGCACAGATATCACTTCCGTCATATGGAGGGGGATAGATTTCATCTACATCACTCACATCCCTCCCATAACTTATTGCATACCCAGTGATCGACTTTATAGTCCACCTTGTTACAAGTGACATTTGCCGATATCAAAGTATATTTTTATGTAGGGAACCGTAGTGACTTCAAGTCTAAGGACTATTAATATCAATACTCACTATGAAAATATTTATGACACTCATATAACGATCCATGAAACATTCTCATAGCGGGTCAATTTAGTACATATTTTCTAATATATACACATGTGTCAACTTGATATCTTATATCCATGACTTGTGAGATTAAGTCATAAATTGACCTACATGCTAGTTTCAACGTATTAATATTATCCTTGTATATTAGTGCTTGACTAGAAATAGTTTAGAATATTGTTCTATATATATCTACAACTTCTCACTATCAATTCAAGTAATTGATGTGTTGTAGACTAGAACTTGCTACCCTAAAATATTATTATAATTATTCATCTGACACCAATCTGAAGTAAATATAATAACTATTGCCTTCTATTAATAAATATGATACAATATGTCCTAAGTCAATCAACTCTTGATTGACTCTTAGGGCTAATACAAACAATCTCCTTATGTCACTAGTTTTAATAACTAAAATATCTAATTTCTAGTAACCTAGTGTAACTATCATGCTTCCTTTGTGCAAAAGCCTTGGTCAAAGGATCCGAAATGTTAGCATTGGTCGATACTCTACATAGTCTCACATCTCCACTATCGATGATCTCTCGAATGAGATGAAACCGCTGTAGTATCTAATGCCCAACACCACCATTTAAGTAAAATACATACCCTAACTGTGATTTGAAATCATCCTTATTAGTTTGGAAGCTTGCATCGCTATAACCCTTTACAGCGAGATCCTCATCACCTCCAAATATCAATAAATAATCTTTCGTTTTTCTCAAGTACTTAAGAATATTCTTGACTGTTGTACAGTGACCTTTAACTGGATCTGACTGGTATATACTCGTCATGCTTAATGTATATGAGATATCAGGGCGAGTACAAAGCATGACATACATGATAGACCTTATAGCAGATGCATAAGGAATTTGATCCATATGGTCTCTTTTCCCCCTAGAAGAGGAGGATTGAGCTTTCGAAAGACCCATACCATGTGACATCAGTAAAAATCTCTTTTTGAAATTCTGTATGACAAAATGATTTAGCACTTTGTCAATATCAGTACTCTGACTTAGACCAAGAAATCTGTTAGATCTATCTCTCTATATCTTGATGCCTAAAATGTAGGCGACTTCACCTAAGTTTTTTATTAAGAAACAATTTCTAAGCTAAGTCTTGACAAATTACAGTATAGGGATATCATTTTCAATGAGAAGTATGTCATCTGCATACAAAATGAGAAAAATGTGTTGATGCAATCAACCTAGGTTTGATCGATACGATCATGGTTTTGATGTGTGTGTCAAAGAGTTTAAGTTAAGCTTTCATATGTGTTTAATATGTGCGTTTGAGTCTTGCACGACTTGGTGAAATACACATGAGAAGCTTGGTGCATGCAGCTAAGCTTGGGAAGCTCATCCTAGGACTTGGATCTTTGAGTCGGTGAAAGATGGTGTGGAAGACATCCGAGGGACCGTCAGACGAGGAGCAACAGAGTGGAGCCGAGGGAAGCAGACTTCAAGACAGCGAGAAGGATGACACGAGAGGAGCCGCGGGCTCGAGTGCATCTGAGGGACGAAGGTCGAGGAAGGGGACTTCAAGGGCGACTCCGGAGAGGATGAGTGTGAGTGTATAACCAGGTGCAGTCGACTGGCAGCGAACAGAAGCATTCTGTTCGCTCAGCCAGCAGCGACCGGTCGACTGATAAATGACCGTTGGCATACCGTTGGTTCTGAGAAGTAGCCGTTGGCTACTTCCAACGGTAGCAACAGTCGACTGATGGTTTTGCCAGTTGACTGGTGCCGAGATGAGTTGATATGATGATCAACTCTCTCCTCTTATTTATAGGAAGCTTTGGGGCTTGAAGGAGGGAACATATACTTATTGAATAACTCCTAGTCTTTGCCCAAAGCTTCCAAGTCTACTCTCTTCCTCCCAAACCTAAACTTCATCATTGTAAAGAGGAAGAGATCCTTTGTGAGAGGTTTGCTCCACCGAGAAGGAGAAAGCTCTAGCCGGAGATGGTCGGGGATTGATCCACCGAAGGATCAAGGGTTCGTCCACATCAAGGACACGTCGTGGAGTAGGAGCAAGCAATCTCCGAAGCACGTTACATCGAGTTTGTTAGCGATTTGGTATTCTTTCTTTATTGTTTTTATTAGTTAGTTGTATTCCTCTTGCGCACTAACTTTGTAGGAGAAGCAATTGATTTGGGGGTGACCTAGCTATCCAACCCCCTTCAAGTCGGTCACCGATCACCTACAAAATAATTGTGCTTCCACTAACCCTTTTGTAGACACAAGGTTCATCTTCGTTATTTATGAAACCAAACGTATTGATTGCATCATTGAATTGAAGCTTTCAACTTCTAGAAAATTGTTTTAATCCATAAATAGACTTTTATAACTTACATACCTTTTCAGCATCCTTTGGATCTACAAAACCCTCAGGTTATATCATGTACACATCCTCGAGTAGATTTCTATTCAGAAATATAGTTTTGATATCCATCTATTAGATCTCATAATCATGATAAGCTGTAATAACAAGCATGATCCGAATAAACTTAAACATCGCAACTGGTGAAAAGGTTTTATTATAATATATACCATGAATCTACTTGAATCTTTTAGCTCTCAATCACCCTTTATAGGTATGCATATGACCATCCATGTCAGTCTTTTTCTTAAAGACCCACTTACACCCAATGAGTGTTATCCCTTCAGTTGGATCAACCAAAGTCTATACTTGGTTAGTGTATATGGATTCCATTTCGGACCTCATGATGTCTAGTCATTTCTCAGAATCTAGGCTCATTACAACTTCTTAATAGGATGTAGTCTCATTGAAATCAACAAGCATTACATCACCGTAGTTAGACAAGAGAATAGGATCTGTGTAGAGCTTGTTCTACTTGAAAAGGTTGTTGCTCTACAACTTCTTACGGTGTAACAAATTCATGATTCACAACACTTTGTGGTGCTTGTTTAATTTCCATCAAACCCTTAGTGCTAGTTTGTGCATCTTGAATTTCTTTAAGATCGACTTTACTCCCACTAGCTCTTCTAAAAATAAATTCTCTTTCTAGAAAAATATCATTTTTGGCGACAAATACTTTGTCTTGTGTGAGATTATAAAAGTAATATCCCTTCATTTTCTTCAGATATCATACAAAATAGCACTTATCAGATTTGGGTCCTAGTTTCTTTGAGACTTGACGTCGAACATAAGCCTCACAACCCCAAATCTTCATAAAAGACATCTTGGAACTCTTCCCAATTTATATCGTATTTGGTGTTTTTATAACTATCTTAAACAAAACATGGTTAAATGTGAAAGCAATAGTCTTTAGAACATATTCCCAGAAAGAAGTAGGAAGATCTATTTGACTCATTATTGATCGTACCACATCTAATAAAGTATAATTTCTCCTTTCTGATACACCATTCCACTGTGGTGTTCTAGATGGAGTGAATTGATATATATAATCCCACTCAATGAGATGATCACGAAACTGTTGGCTAAGATATTCCCCGTCTTGATATGATCAAAGCATTTTAATACGTTTTCCAAGTTGGTTGTGTACTTCATTCTTGAATTTTTAGAACTTTTCAAAGGATTCAGACTTTTGTTTCATAAGATACACATAGTCATATCTACTGAAATCATCAATAAAAGTAATGAAGTATTGATATCCTCCTCTAGATGCTATATTGAAAGGACCGCAAACATCAGTATGTATGAGTCATAACAAATCATTAGCTCTTTCGTTGTATCCACTAAAAGGAGTTTTGCCATCTTGCCTATTAGATAAGATTTGCATACCTTATATGATTCAAAATTAAATGAGTTCAAAAGTTCATCTTTATGGAGTTGTGATATGAAATTTTTATTTATGTGACCCAAGCGGCAATGCTAGAGATATGTTACTAGACTTTTTCTTCTTAAGATTGAGTTCAACAGTTCTCAACATGTTTAATATCTTAGAAAACAACTTGTCAATTTCATTAATGTTATAGTTCATAACAATTTGACTATAACCTTCTGGTAACGATTGCAGAACAAGGTCAGTGGTCAATTCTTAGCCCAATGAAAATCTCAATCTTTCAAGGTTCTCAACATGTCCAATCATTTTTAAGTATATGAGTTCATACAAGATTTCCTTCTTGCATTTTGCATAAAAAACAAAGTTTTAGATATCTCAAATCTCTCGTGTCTTGCCTACCTTTGATATAGTTGATTAAGATGTTCAACCATACCATAAGCATCCATGTTCTCATGTTACTTCTGAAGTCCATAAGCATCCATGTTCTCATGTTGCTTCTGAAGCTCAGAGTTCATGGTGGCAAGCAAAAGACATGACATATCTAATGCATCATCTTGATGCTTCTTATAAGCATCATTATCAGCACGAGTAGCAGTGGCGGTGGGTGGTTCAGGAATAGCTTGGTATAGGACATACAATTTTCGTTCTTGCTTAAGGACAATTCTTAAGTTTCTATACCAGTCCAGGAAATTAGCTCCATTAAGCTTGTCCTTATCAAGGACAGATCGCAAAGAGAGAGTATTCGACATATTAGACG
The DNA here is from genome assembly GCF_018446385.1 of Zingiber officinale. Taxonomy (NCBI): domain Eukaryota; kingdom Viridiplantae; phylum Streptophyta; class Magnoliopsida; order Zingiberales; family Zingiberaceae; genus Zingiber; species Zingiber officinale. Next base: position 110,180,651 of record NC_055997.1, read on the forward strand.
ACATGATGATATACAATAAGAAATACAAAAATAAGCACCATATTTCAATCATTTAATGAGACCTTTAATTAAATAATTCTCCCATTGAATTATAAAGCTTGGTAGGAGTAAGTCATAGAGATGAGCAATCGTAGTTTACTCACACTACTGGTTCCTTACCCAAAAGCAATAACATTCAAGTGGGACAAGATCCATATTATACCTTATCCTGAGTTTTCTTTAGCTAATCGTCCAAGACTTGTATAATTTAGATAAGCAACGTTTACCAATTACATCATATGCAACTCTTGTATAGTTAGGTGAACAAGACTATTTGTTCGTTTCCCATCGTATGAGATATGCCTCTAAGTTCTCTATCTAATTGAGGTAACTTAGTTAAGTCACACCCAAAGTCTAATAGTCATACATCATAATTGTCCTGTCACACTCTACCAAGATAAATCAAGTCACTTTGCTTTGACAAACCTGACTACAATTGATTGAGCTAGTAGTGAGTAACGAACTTTAGTAGACATATGAAAATGACCTAATTCTGATAAAACTACTAAACATGCATCACATACAAGTATGACATACAAGTATAGCTTGTATTTTATGATTTTCTCAAGCCAATGAAAAGATCAAATAGTCAACCTAGGGAATTACATCTTCTCCAAGCGCTCTCTTAGTTGTAGTGTGTCGTTGGCCTCCTCCCTTCTCAATCATTGTCCAATAGACTATCACTATTCTTAATTGTACATTACAAAATAACAAACCTCGAGTAACATTCGCGGGTAGTCTAATTTTACAACTGGAAATATAAAAAAGTGAAAGGTATGACTCACATGTCGTATTATGAATTACAATATTCATATGCACACAATCATCCAATTACATTAGGGTAAGGGGTCATAACTATGCACCATGGCTTACAACATTTGTAATAGATCTACGAAATAAATTTTATTATGATACTGAACACGATTTATGAGTCGCAATCCTACAGCAGTCCAGCTGTCAAAATTATTTTATCAATTCATTGAATGAGTTGTCGCTCTTAGTCCATAAAGATGAACCCGTGACCCTTGTAGCCATTGTTCAAAGTCATAATCTTTGTTGTTCTGAACGTGAGTTGCTTTCAATGTTTAGAGCAACCATCAAGTTGCTGTGATGAATTGTTGTACATGGATCAACAACCGTTTGCTATCCACAATTGGAGCAAACGTCCAGCAATAAATTGTCCACGGATCAACAACCGTTTGCTGTCTATAATTGGAGCAAACGTCCAGCAACAAGCTAAGTTGCTATTCACATTTTTTCAGGATTCATTCCCAATAAAAACGCTCATATAATCATGCAATCATAATAAACACATGTATATCACATATAAAATAGATCTACAACGAAATATACATATACGCAAGTGGCTTTGATACTATAATAGGAATTTTATGCATAAAATAACACATAACACAGTGGAAAAAGGATTCCTCCAAAGATCCTTGTGAATATCATATACTATATTTTTCTACATATTTCTATTCTATCAGATAGAATGATTACATTTGTTGTGTGGCCAAAGTAATCCCGGCAGCAACTTGTCTTTGGATACAAATCTCATCATGATCAAGTGTTCACACATCTACGGAATCCACACGAATACATTTCCCGTTCGTCGCACCAACACAGCTTCGAAGAAGAACCACCTTCAAGAAAATACAAAAGAATAGGAGGAAGAAGACAAGCAAAAAAAAAACTCTTCAAGAAAATACATAGCCAATTCCTTTTGTACTCATCCAAGGAATACAAAAAGTCTTTTGTCTTTTGGTCTTCTTTTGATTAATGCTCCATTAAATTTTTTAATAGACATTAATCCTAATGAATCATCATTAATTTTTTTAATGCATAATTAATCTCCATTAATCATTTTTAATGGGTTGAATTTTAATATAGTGGATTAACCATTAACACAATAAGTTAATCCATATCCATTAACTCAATAAATCTAATCATCTTATAATTGGCTCTTAGGGTTAATACTAATAGTAACATAATCTACAAGCATAAGACAACATAATCATATAGCAAGAAAAAAGATCTATCATGATACTAAAGATAAGCGACAATAAAGTCGCCCATAAAAGAGGAAGATGAAGGGTTGCTTATAAAGGAAGAAGAAGAAGAAGAAGAAGAAGAAGAAGAAGAAGAAGAAGAACTTTCATCTTAATAACTCTTACATGGAGAAAATCCTAAAACGTTGATTGCGGAACGACGACCATTTGCATTTCCGATTTAATATTGGTAGGTGGAAAACCTTCCTAAAATCGAGCAGGTCACCTCCATAGTTGGATTAGCAAATAAAAGTAGGCAGGTCTCGTCAGCTTTATCGACGACATTCAAAGAGATCTTCCTCAGATCCAATTCCAAAGCACTTCAGCAGCTCCTGCAATTGACAAGCCAGAGTTCCAATCGACGGTAAGAAAATCCCTAGATGTAAGGACTAGGGTAAGCATGAAGCTCCGAATTTATCTAGCGCAAAGTGGAGTGGAGTGGAGTGGAGTAGAAGAAATAAGAAATCAGCGAGTACATTGTCAATGCGTGAAGCTCCGAATTTATCTAGGGCAAAGTGAAGGACATTGTCAATGCTTGTTTGCTTGTCAATTCCTAGCTTATGTGGCTGAACGACATCCTCACCGTCGCGTCGAACTTATGTTTTATGATATATACTTAACGTAGTAGCACTTTCCGTTCTTTCTATCTTTATGATTTATACAGAAACAAGACCCATGCATGTTTTCATTTTGCTTGATGATTGGTATGCAGATGTTATCTTCACCGATCATGGAAGCAATTCCCATATCTCCTCTCTTTTAACGACTATCTTATTGATTATATTGTTGTCGTTGTTGCTTGTTTAGCTAAAACAGTCAAATCATGGCTGAAACAATGTGTCGGAGTTACTGGAGTACTTATTGAATTAAAATATGTTTATCCTCTTTAATTGCAAGTCTTATATTGGAGCAACTGGACGACTGCATGCAGTCCTATTTACATTAGACTGAGATTCTAACTCAGGCTAAGGGTGTGCTTCCAAAGCGAAAGAGAATTAAAGTTTGTTGTTTGTTCTCTAATTTGAATTGCTCAAAGTTGAGGTTGCTCCCTGCTTACATTTCTTTCTTGAATTAGAATAGAAAACATAAAAGAAGAATATATATGGAACTCAATAGAACATAGTTGCCTCAAGGTTTGCTTAACTTTATAGGGTAGCAATTGTGCAGGGTTATCCACCATTCAGTATTGTAGTTTTCCAGTTTAATTAACAGCTGCAATTTAATTATAGTAGGGGAAAACATATTAATTCTACGGTGTAGTGAATTTTTGCAATTAACCATCAGTTTTGTAACTGTGGCTTAATTACTTGAATTACAGAGTTTAATTAGCAGTTGCTGTTTATCATTCTGAAAAATACATAATACTACTTCAAATTCCACGACTGCGGCTTAATTACTTGAATTCCAGAGTTTAATTATCAGTTGCTGTTTATCATTCTGAAAAATACATAATACTTCTTCAAATTCCACAATGCACTAATAATTCATATATTTGCAAAAAAAAAGTCTAGCAACAATACTACTAATTTGATTAATAGGATAGAGTTGACGAAATCATAGCGTGTTTTACTCATAAAAGAGTTAGTATTATTCAAATGTTAGTATGATCTATATACTCTAAAAACATGTCGGAGAGTATATTCAAATTATAATATAGTTAAATTTAATGAAAAAAAGATTTAACAACTTTCAACATTTCATTTTCACAATACAAAGCTAGTCAAGTTTTCTATACTAAATACTCAACGAAGAAAAGAAAAGAGAAACTAGTGAATGGTTAGTTTATTGAATGAAATCTCGATCGGTGGTAGAAATATTGAGTTTCATTATAATCCAAAATCATAATGCATTTCAGATGAGAAACTAGAAACATCTTGTTTATTCACAAATTCAAGGAACATTGAGTTAATTATAAATGTAAATGTTAGTTATAAGAAATTAGATGATAATTTAGAAACTACTAATGTTGATGATGATGACAATTAAATCATAGGATTAAAACTATGATATAGTAGTTTTTAATAAAATTTGCATGGGATACTCGATCACATGCTATTGACACAAGTATCTAAACCTTGTTTCCTCTTCAATTTAACAATAATTAAGATGATTACTAAAATTGCACAGAAATCTCAATGTACTATATAGGAGCGGAGTCATAGATTCGAAATTATTGTCCCCAAGGTTGAGTTGGTTAGTGGAGAGCAAAATTGTTATCATATGATAAGTGTTCGAATTTCGATAAAGTCGAGTTAAATAAGCCGCCAACTTCATCTAGGCTCCGAGGCATTCAAGTTCTTCATCTAGTGAAGTGCACGAGTTAAAGGCTGATACGAGTGTATTTGTTTACTGAATTGTCGGCATAACTAAAGCGAAAAATATAAACGACTTGAGCTTATGGGATCGATCACTCGATCAACTTTAACTCTATCTGGGTTTAAATTAATCTCGCAACAGCAAGGACAGATTACAGAGCAGGGCTATAAATAGTCAAAGCCCATCGCTTAATCTCTCTCACTGAGCTTGAATGAGTTGATCAATTAACTGATTAATCACTTGCTAAAAGCGATGCACAACAGGCAGAATTTAAGGATGATAATTTTATCCGAATCTGATAGAAAATCTGACATCTAATCCGAATAAAGGATGTAGAAAGACTATTAATACCAGATATTCGACTCAAATATCTGATTAAATAATATATATACATATATTAAAGAAAATTTTTATTTTTATTGATATTAGGAGGAGACTATATAGATGTTTAATCTATTTTTTAATTATATATATATTTTTTAATAGGTTATTAATTTTAATATATTTTTATTAAATAATAATAGTAGGATAAAAAGAAGAAAAATTATAACTATAAAAAATATTCAATCATTTAATAGATATACCCACCGGAGATCCTATATATCTGATGGGTAGTAGAATTCTAACTCCCGCCTTCACCCTGAAGCAATGCCTCATCTTGGCGGTCTTGTTCACTGTGATATCAAGAACTGCTTGGGGGTGCAAGCCAAGTGATCCGGTGGCCATGCCGATGGTGGAGAGGCACGAGTGGTTGATGGCGCACCACGGGAGTGTCTACCACAATGACATGGAGAAACCATGCCACTTCCACATCTTCAAGTCCAACGTCAAGCTCATCAACTCATTCAACACCGCCGGGAAGCACAAGTACACACTGGGCGTCAACCAGTTCGCTGACATGACCAAACAGGAGTTCAAAGCTTCCCACACCGGCTTTAAAAACTATGATCGCAGCAAGGACGATCAGGAAGGGAAGATTCAGGCACAAGAACGTGTCGGCAACACCGATGAGCGTCGACTGGAGGACAGTAGGTGCAGTCACTCCAGTCAAAGATCAGGGGCAGTGTGGTATGCGTCATTTGGAGGCACAATTTAGTTAACTATCATTGCTCGAACTGAATCTGCGTTTGCACGAGGAAAACAGGTTGTGGCTGGGCGTTCTCTGCAGTGTCAGCCATGGAGGTGCCCTCCAGCGAGTTGATCTCCCTCTCCGAGCAGGACCTGATGGACTGCGCCGTTCACGGCAAGGACTATGGCTGCAACAACGGCCTCATGTACAATGTGTAGCAACAGGCGGCCCATAACCCTCCGCCGCCACATCAGTGGGTATGAGGATGTGCCAGCCAACGACAAAGTATCGCTTCGCAAGGCTGTGGCCCACCAGCCAGTGTCGGTGGCGGCGATAGAGGCCAGCGAGTTCCCCTTCCAGTTCTACAACGGTGGCATCTTCGGTACTGCAGCACTGATCTCGACCACATCTACAATTTGGTGGGTTTTTCATTCTGTCTTTATATGATTTTTCAGCACAGTTATATTGCTATGTATCTCATGTATTTCCTGATAATTTATAGTGATAACTGTCCTCACCATTAACATTTTTGGGCGAGAATTGTGCATGACAAAAAGCATCAAACCTAAGGATATCCGTAGTCATAAACTTCTTAAAAAATTTTATGTTCTGTCACATTATTATCACATCAAAAATTAAAAATCTTTTTTTTTTTTTTTAAATCATTCTCTATTATCATAAAACCTCTCTCTTTTAAAAATTTCATTTTTTTAATTCTCTCTTTATCCTCTCTCCATTATTTTTTTTATAAACTGGTACAGATTTATAAAAAAAACTATAAACCCCACCTATGTAATGGGGGAGTAGTTTATATTGAGAGATTTATAACATAAATTACATGATATAAAACTTCCACTGCATATGCCCTAATAATCAGCATAAAAAGATAATACCATTAAGTTTGTAACTGAAAGATAAAGGCCTAGGGTTATCTAAATTAGTCACCAGCTTTCCTTTTTTTTTCTTTTCAGGAAGTCGATAGATACAGCCAAACCCAAAAAAGTTGGCACTTGTCTTTATTGTTCTGGTGTTGTTCTTTGAATTGGGAATACAATGTTTCACATATTACACTTAAGTAACTAACAGATTCTAATGCCGAAAAGTATTAGATATTTGCTTAAAATGAAAAATCCAGAAAGGAAGGCACAATTTTAACTACAAGGACAAGCCATGAACAATCGATAAAATCAATCTGAGAGCCACGAAGTTACCGAATGAGAATTGCAGGTCTCGTCAGCTTTATCGACCACATTCAATGAGATCTTCCACGGATCCGATTCCATAAACGGAAGCACTTCAGCAACTTCTGCAATCGACAAGCCAGAGTTCTAATCGACCGTAAAAAATTCCCTAGATGTAAGGACTAGGGTATGCATGAAGCTCCGAATTTATCTAGGGAAAAGTGGAGTGGAGTGGAGTAGAAGAACTAAGAAACCAGCGAGAGTACCAAAATTTACCGAAAGAAAAATCCAAACTTTAGAGAAAAAGATTGCGAAATTGGGAGTGACCGGGTTCGGCGAGGTCTTGGAGTTGATAAGCAATGGGGAGCGTCCACTGGACGATTGCCCATTACAATTCTCCCCGTTCTTCCCTAAGTTGCAAAGATCAACGAACTAAAAACCACAGCAGCAAATATTCAGATCTAAAGATTTCCAAAAACAGCAAGAAGAAAAACAAAAAGAAGAAGAAGAAAAGCTGTTCCATCTCTGACAGATTGACGAGCTTGTTTACTATCTGGTCAGCAAGTAATTACCGATCTCGCAGTTTTATCATCAGAGAAGTCAAGTGCTTCGACCAACGTCTTCTCACCGTCCGCTCAGCAAAAACTCACTACGAAAACGAGGAGTTTCCACCAAAAGCAGCGAAATGAGAGAGACGGCGCATGGATCGGAAGCCCATGATGTATGATTTGGCTAGTTTGCATCATACCAGAAGAAATGGTTGGAGATTGAAATCCCAATAGAACAGAGGAAGGGGAAGAAGCAGAAGAAGAAGAAGAAGAAAGGAGTGGGCGGCGCAGCAGAGGAAGCTGTTAGAGGAGGAGCGGGAGCCGAGCGGAAGGCTAGGGTAGGGTAGCCGTATCAATGGGGTGGGCCCGGAAAGAGCCCACCTCGACGACCCCGGGTAAGGGCTCGCATGAGCCCAGGCCGGATGTTCTTATTTTTTTGTTTATTTAAATTTTTAATTATAATATTTTTTTAAAAAAAAATACATAATGTTGTTGAAACTCATCATTTCAGTGAATATTATTGAAAAACAATTTGATAGCAGTAATTAATAATGTTTATATTAAATATAATATTTAAATCAGGATAGTAAAAATAGCTTCGCATTAATTGGTTTGGCTCTATGCTAAAATAACCTTTCTAAAGATGGTGTTTTTCAAGAACAAACTCAACAGAAATAGTAATAAAAAATGAGTCTCCGCCTCCAGACAAGGCAAACCATTCACGATCATCCCCGCCGCTTGGCTATATCATCCTCCTCCCTCCCCCTTCCCTTCACTCCCACAAGGCTCTCCATCTAGCCGGCGCACAATGGAGGCCTTTGGCCGCTCTCTCCTCTTCCTCCTCCTCTTCTCTTTCTCACTCTCCGATGCCCTCTCAGACGTTGAAGTCGCCACCATCGCTCGTCGCCAACTCGCCGCCCTCTCTGAGAACCAAGGCCAGCTCCCAAAGGACCTCGAGTTTGACATCAAGATCGGCATTCGGATCGCCAACCCTCGCCTCCGTCGCGCCTACGTCGCCCTCCAAGCTTGGAAGGACGCGATCTACTCTGACCCCAAGAACTTCACCGGCGACTGGGTTGGCCCTGATATATGCAGCTACAACGGCGTTGTATGCGCCTCTGGGCTCGATGACTCCTCTGTTAATGTCGTTGCCGGCGTCGACCTCAACGGAGGCGATATCGCTGGGTACCTCCCCGCCGAGCTTGGCCTCCTGAATGATACCGCTCTGTTCCACATCAATTCGAACCGCTTCTGCGGCGTCATCCCGGAGAGTTTCTCCCAACTCAAGATCCTCCACGAGTTCGACGTCAGCAACAACCGGTTCGTCGGCCCATTCCCTAAGGTCGTCCTTCAGCTTTCGTCGCTCAGGTATCTTGATCTCCGGTTCAACGACTTTGAGGGCGCTCTGCCGCCGGAGCTCTTTGACAAGGACCTCGATGCCATATTCTTGAACGACAACCGCTTCACCTCTGGCATTCCGGAGAACTTCGGCAATTCCAAGGCCTCCGTCGTCGTGCTCGCCAACAACCAGCTCGGCGGCTGCATTCCGAGGAGCATCGGAAATATGGGAGCCACGCTCAATGAGCTCGTCATTCTTGACAATGGCCTCACCGGGTGCTTGCCGCTGGAGATGGGGCTGTTAGGTAATGCGACGGTGGTGGACGTCAGTCGAAATTCTCTCACCGGAGTACTGACGGCGAAGAGCTTTGAGGGGATGAGCAAGTTGAAGCAACTAGAAGTGTCGCATAACATCCTGACGGGGGTCGTTCCGGCAGGGCTCTGCAAGCTGCCCGATCTCGCAAGCTTCGGATTTGCATACAATTTTTTCAAGGGGGAGGCGGAGGAGTGCGTGCCGTCGATGAAGTCCAGGGTGGCGTATAATGATTCGAGCAACTGCCTCTCCGGAAGGCCCGGGCAGAAGTCGTCGAGGTTGTGCACTCCGGTGGTGAATCATCCTGTGGATTGTACTCGCTCCAAGTGCGGATGGCCGGCCGCTAACAAATCGTCGCCTCCGGTGAAACCCAACGCGCCGCCTGAAAGCCCAACTGCAAAGTTGCCGCCGCCGGTACCACGTGGTGCTTCTCCAGTGACACGTTTCCGCTCACCACCCCCACCGTCGATGGTGAGCTCACCGCCGGTACCTCCACCTGTACATTCTCCACCACCACCTGTACATTCACCACCGCCACCAGTCTACTCGTCGCCACCTCCACCACTTCATTCCCCGCCGCCGCCGCCAGTATCTTCACCACCCCCGCCTATCAACTCACCACCACCACCAGTTCACTCCCCTCCTCCGCCGATCTACTCACCACCACCACCACCAATCCACTCCCCTCCTCCTCCTCCTCTCTACTCACCACCACCACCACCCATCTACTCACCACCACCACCAATCCGCTCCCCGCCTCCTCCTCTCTACTCGCCACCACCCCCCGTCTACTCACCGCCACCTCCACCAGTAAATTCACCACCACCACCACCACCCGTCTACTCGCCGCCACCTCCACCAGTCCATTCACCACCACCACCCCCCGTCTACTCGCCGCCACCTCCGCCAGTCCATTCACCGCCGCCCCCAACACCTATCTACTCCCCACCTCCACCGGTCTACTCCCCGCCACCTCCCATCTACTCTCCACCTCCTCCAATCAGCTCCCCTCCACCACCAACCTATTCTCCGCCTCCACCACCAAAAGCTTCTCCCCCGCCACCGCCCATCTTTTCTCCTCCTCCCCCAGTTGTTTCTCCTCCACCCACTCCCACCACCGCTGCTCCACCGACTAACAATGACTTCCTTCCACCGGTAGGCGGATTGAGCTATGCATCACCACCCCCGCCAATTTACGAAGGGTACAATTAGTCATCCTTCGATTGCTTGCACACACAACCACTCAAAACGCGACCGATGTGGACGGCAATATCGAGAGAAGAAGAGAAGAATGCAATGCGCGACAGGCGGCAAGACAACGGAGTGTAATTAATCCATCTCTTATCCTCGTGCATGTAAAGGATTAATAATAACATTTTACATGCTCTTATGAGCACTAATTAACAAATAAATGTGTTTTAAGATATATATTAATTTGTTTTAAAAAATTGGCGAAAGGTAATTTCTTAAGCGTGTAATTTTTCTATCCAACAAGCATTAATCTTCGAGGATTAATAGACAAGTTAAATCGATATGAGAAATGATGTGATAATGCAACAATAACCATGCAAATGTATATTTACCCCTAGGGTGTAATCGAGTCTAATCAAATCTAATTCTTGAATGTTTGAATTTGACTTATTTTTAATCGAGCTGAGCTCGAGTTTTATTTAACAAATATATTCACGTCTCACGAGTTTATTCGAGTTTTTATCAAACCTAAACGAGTTTAATAAATATAAATTATAAATTTAAATATTCATTAAAAACTAAATTATATATTTAGAAAAAATTATAATATTCTTATTAAAATTTATAATTTTATTCTAATAAATATATTTAATATATTTTTCATAAGTAGAGTATAAAATATATAAATTTAATATCAAAACTTTTTTTTTCATTTAAAAGTTGATTTATGAGCTTATTAACGACCATGTTCACAAGTTAACAAGCCGAATATTGTGAAGCTTAAGCTTGTTTTGTTTATCTTAACGAGCCTCGTTAAATGAGCTTTTATCCAATCGAGTTTTGAATAGCTCATGAGAGCTTGGTTCATTTACACCCCTATTTACTCCATGCTATACGGTGGTAAGCATACCTTGGAATTTCCTAAATATCCCGAGTTGAAAACCAAAAAATTGATTTTTCATGTATAAATCATTGGGACCTAGCTGATCTAGAGATAATTTTTAGCCGAAGCTAACAGAATTTTTTTACAATATAATAAATATATTTAATAATAAAAAGTTCAATTCAATATATAAAAATAATAAAATATTAAATTAATAAATTATAAAATTACTATTAGACTATTGCTTATTGAAGCATTATATTAGTTAACACTTGGTAACATATTAACATTGGTTGTGGTTGTCAGATAAGAAAGAGGAGGTAATTATATTATGTGTCTTTTTATCTTTTGAAAACACTATAATATTTACTCATTTTCAATTGTTGAAAAGATATCTTTCTCGATATATATGACTAAATTATCATTCATTCACTCATCTCTCATTCTGTTATGTAAATCAGTCTTTATCATCTTCATTACAGAAAATACTTTTTCAACAAAAAAAAAAAATAGTTGCAACTGGTAAACTTAATGCTATCTCAATCAGACGATAAACTAATGGATAAACTTGATTTTTTAGAGTTTCAATTATTTTTTTAGCAAGACTTCCAAAAACTTCAATTCTAGACAAATTTGGATCTTATAGTATAGTATGAGTAAAATTCTCAGGTTATTGCTCAATAACTATATAATTAATTGTTGAGAAGCCCTCAGGATATAAATCACAAAGACAAACTAGTTTCTGAAGACATATTATACAACTAAGTAATTTTGTGTCAATTCTAAAATGCGAGTATTCATCTCTTTAACTAAATCAACAACCTAACATTGTAATTTGTAACAATAATAATTAATAAGTAAAGAAAATCTTATTGTCGAATATAATTAATAAAATTACATTTTTAGAAATAATGTCTGATAGAAAATCTCCACACAATAATAATGTAAATTGGTGATGATTTGCCTTCTACGTCTACTATGACCACCAATCAAACAATTGTCTTTCATATTCGGCGTTTGGATCTCATTCAACTCACAAAATGTATTGACTTTATTGTATACCATCCTTCTTCCCTAAATATTTGGAATTGATCTTTCACACTCTCAATCAGACTTATGACTTGGACGTATTTTGATCCTTTTGTTGTAAGACAAGTGACAACTCATGTGTCATTTTCAATATCATCTTCACCAAGTGCAAAATGAAAACAAAATCATAAATCTCTATTTTCTGAATCAAACTTTTGGCAACCCCTCTACTATAAAAAAAACTAGAATCAACACAAATATTCTCCAACACTTGTGTCACCGAAGGCCACATAGTCAATGTCAAGTAGTGTGATCCCCAACAAGTATCTCATGGCCTTACTAAATTAGTTTCTTGATTTTTGCCACTGCTAGTATTAATCTCTCCACCCTCCAACATTGCAACAATCCTATCATGTTCAATTTGTTGGTGCAATTTCTCCTGGATCAAGGTTGACCAAGTTAACTAAGCTAGAGTTGGCTTAAGCTTGAGTCTTAATGTTTGAGTTTTGATGTTTAACAATATATGGAGATTACAGGTGCAATTGTCCATATGGGAGATTCACGGTCAAAGGTTGACTAGAAGAATCAAGTAAGTCAAGATTGACTGGATATTTGACTAGGAAATCTTAATCGGAGGTTAGGCAAGGGCAAGACCAATGGAAAGGTTGGCAGAAGATAAAGATCCAAGTGGGTCAGTGTTGATTGGACACCGGTTTAGAAAGCCCCAGTGAGTGAAGTCGGACGGTGAGAAAGTTCTGGTGAGTGAAGCCAGAAAGTTTGGAAAATCTTGGTAAGTGAACTTAGGTGATGAGATATCTTGGTGAGTGAAGCCAGGTGAAAAAATTATAATGAGTGAAGCTAGGTGATGAAAAGTCCAGATAAGTGAAGTCAAGTGACATGTCCTAGTGAGTGAAACAAGGCAGTAAGAAAATCCTAGTGAGTGAAGCCAAGTGACATCTGGTGTTTGGAAGTCTAACTGGGTCATGGAGGACTGGATACTTGACACGAGACGATTAGTCCAAGTGGGTCAAGGTTGATCGGACACTTGGCACGGGGGAAAAGTTTAAGTGGGGCAAAGGTTGACCGAACACTTGGCACAAAGAGAAAAGTCCAAGTAGATCAAAGGACTGACAGGACATTTGGTCACGAAATCCCAGTATGTTAAGGTTGATCAGATGTTAGGCAATGATGAGTCCATACAGGTCACAGTTGACTGGATGCTAGATTTGGGAACCCTAGACTTAAGTTTCAGGAAGTTAGGATTGGTCAATTGATCGATCGATCAATTGAACCAGGTCACAATTGATCAGTTGACCGATTGGGAGAGTGTTGTGAGCAAAGGCAGCCTAATCAATCACCGATTGGGGGAAAATTTCATAAGCACAGAAAGGTTCCCAATCGATCAGCCAATCGATTGGGCTACTCCCCAATCGATCAGTTGATCGATTGTGGATAGATTTCTTGCAATGATGCGAGGAAGCCGAAATTGATTGGTCAATCGATTCTGGGGTCTTCTGTAAGAGCACAAAAGGTTCCTAGATCGATCAGTCGATCAATCCAACTACTCCCGATCGACCAATTGATTGGGAGATGACTGTTGCGCAGGATGTAGGGTTTCGACGGCTGTGATCGCTAGGATCTGACGTGCCAATTGATTAGGAGCAAACTCAATCATTCGGGAGCCCTAAAAAGGCAGATATAAAGGTGACGACGAGTTCAAATGAAAGAAGACTTTAAGTGATTATTCTCTACCATTGTCGTTGGTTCTTAAAGCTTCTTGGAGATAAGTGTTGTTGCACTTCCAAAATTCAAGAGGTGATTATAAGCTACAAGAGAGTAAGTAAGAAGGAGTTTTTATTGTATTTATATACATTTACTGTTGGAGCAATCCCAATGGTCCGTGCGACCATGTGTTTTGGTGTTTGGGCAAAGGGTTTAAGTTAGGTTCACCCTTGTATTTGATATGTGTATTTGAGTTGTGCAGGTTTGCAGGATACACATGTGACTCAGGTTGATGGCTTCGGGTCTGGTGAAGGATGGAGCATCTGAGGGACCATGGACAAGGCAGCGAGGACAAGGGCCGAGGGAAGCGACTTCGAGGCATACGCGAAGGATGGCATTGGGGACGAGCCGCGGGCTTGAATGCATCCGAGGGACGAGAGCCAAAGGAAGTAGGCTTGAAGGTAAAAGGTCAAAGCTGCAAAGGAAGCATCAAGTGAGTCATAAGGGTGAGGGTACGAGTGCACGAGAGATTGTACTCGGAGTAAAATCCTAGTTTTTAGGGTTTTACTGTAGCGCTACTGTAGCAGTACTGTAAACATGCAGTCGACTGGTGCAGTCGACTGGGGCAGTCGACTGGCAGCGAACAGAATGTCTCTGTTCGTATGGAATCGAGCCGTTGGGATGTAACGGTCGAATTTCCACTGAGGGCAGTCGACTGCATGTTTTGGCAGTCGACTGGTAGGCGGGGTTTTCCAACCCGTGGCCTATAAAACCAAAGCTTGGGAGCTTGGTTTGAGTTGACGAAATAGAGGTGGTTAATCTCTATTAGTAGTCTACTTGTGCCCTAGCGTCAAAAGAGTTCTTGTGAGGGTTGTGGTGAGGTTTCTCCACCCACAAGGAGCTACGTGAGCTAGCCGGAGTTTGCCGGGGAGTAATCCACCAAAGGATCGGGATCGTCCACCTTACGGACAGCCGTGGAGTAGGAGCCCTAATCTCCGAACCACGTTAAACGATCGTGTCAATTGGTTTGCTTGTCTTTCTCATTCTTAGTCTTTAGCTTTCGTATTTATATTTGTATTGTTTGTATTCCGCTGTGCTAACAAATACGTAGGAATCGAGTATTTGGGGGTGTCGTCTATCCAACCCCCCTTCAAGCCGGCCGTCCGATCCCCAACATTTACTTCTTGTTTTGAGTTGTATTCTTGTTTTGATTTGTATTCTTGTGTGAGCTTGTACGAGGTTTCTCCACCTCCGGATTATTCCAAGGAGTGTTTTCATAGTGGTAATTGTGCTCGAGTGCGAATTTTTAGATTAGTCACCTCTTCTTAAGGTGGATACCAAGTAAATCCTTTATGTTAGCATTGAGAAGTTTGCTTCGAGTATTTTCGCTGTAAAAGATCATCATCGACGAAGCGAGCGAGCTATTCTCCCCTCTAGTTTCAGAGTGCCCCAATACAATTTGCCTAAGTTGATATCTCCTTTTACATGATGCTCCAGTCGTATTCACAATCATAGAGACATAATTAAAAAAAATACTCACATTGAGATTACTTTTGGCAACAACAACAATAACTAACTGTAATTGGTGAGAAAAATAATGAATATACCTTGCATATGAATTTTCTTGCAAAATGATAGATTTCAACCCATTGAATTCACCTGCATATTTGAAACTCCATCATATCCTTGAACTCTTAGTTTGGATAATGATAATCCATGTTTCACAAATAAAACATCAATATCATCCATCAAAGAATAAGAGTTAGTGTCAGATACATGTACAATTGCAAGGAATTGTTTAATCACATGTCATCTTTTGTTCACATATCTCAAAATAACTCTCATTTGCTCCTTCATTAAAATGTCTCGAGACTCATAATCATTAAGGAGAAAACATTGTTTCCAATATCTTCAATTATGGAAAGTGTGATCTCAAATGCATAAGCACGCGTAAATTGTTTTTGAATTGCTACAGAAATTTTTTGATTGTTTCCAGGAGCATTTTGATTAACAATCTTGGAAACTTCCTCATTTCGTTGACTATACCATTGAAGCAATTCAAGAAAGTTTCCTCTATTTAAAGAACTACTGGACTTATCATGTCCATGGAAAAACAATCCCTACTTCAAAAGAAATCACATAACATCCAACATTATTATTAAACGGGTGTGATGAGAAACCTCCATATCTCGCCCATGTACTCATAATATATTTGAAACATTATGTCTTTGATCCTAAAAAGTTTCAAACTACACTCTAGTATGATTGTGACAACTATCCACAACACCATTATGCAAATTAAATATTTCTAATGTATTTTCCAATTAATGAATCCTATTTTTACAAAAGCATCATCTTTATATCAACCTCCTTTATATGATGGTTTAAAAAGACAACACCATAAGCAAAATATTATATCTTTTGATATGTTATATTCTAGCCATGTTTATATTTTATACCAATTATCATGGAAACTCCTTTCTTGATTACCAAAAGATCTTTTTGGGTGCATATACCCAATTGGTTAATAAGACGCCCTAATTAAGTATTCTCTTCTAACTTGATCTCGAATATAAATATTAAACTCTTTAATTAGTTATCGTAATCCTAGATTACTAACAATATCATTTAAATCTAATTTCATACAAAGAATGATTTTCCACGGTTTCACTAATATTAGGATCATTAGAAGAACCTCACTACGAAAACATTTATGTTTAAAAATCTCTCCATAATCTACATAAATAAATAATTAAAAATAAAGTCATATACATTATGTAATTAAATCAACATTCATAATTAATGTAAAATTAAAATTAAATAAATAAATATAATTGTTTAAATTATAGTTCCCTAATTTCAATTTAAAATTTAAAATTTTTTCAATCACAACAACTAGAAATTTATAATTTAAAATTTTTAATTTCTATATTTTAGAATTCAAACCCTAAGCCCCTAATTTAAATTGAAATAAAAAATTAATACTAAATTTCTAATAACCATATATCCTA
This sequence comes from Zingiber officinale, assembly GCF_018446385.1. Lineage (NCBI taxonomy): Eukaryota > Viridiplantae > Streptophyta > Magnoliopsida > Zingiberales > Zingiberaceae > Zingiber > Zingiber officinale. The sequence goes on from NC_055997.1 coordinate 110,197,342, forward strand.
AATACCCAACTAACCAAATTGATTTTATGCACCTTTAAATTTAAATACACAATACAATTATTTAATTAACAATATCAAAATGATAAGAATAATAAAAAAATAACCTTAGATTATGAATGAACAATGGGCAATGGGAAATAAATATGAAGTTTTTTTATGAGTCTTGGCAGATTGAGCACTGAGCAGTTTGAGTAGTGGTGGTTGGGCCCGCTAGGCAGTGGATCGATGATAGCAAAGAGAAAAAGATAGTCGAGAGGCAGACAAGGAGAGCACTGGAGAACAGTTGAACATGGGTTCTAAAATCTTATTTTGGAATGATAAATCGGTCAAACTAAGGGAATGAGAGAGTCAAATAGGAATTGAATTGTTGGCCCGGGTGTAACTTACCGACTGCAAAGTTAATAAGATGACCCTTTTTTTTAACATATATAAGGAGTTAGTAGAACGATCCACTAACCCATTATAAAAAAAAAAAAAGGCAATGAAAACCACGAAGACAAAAGCTTAGAACAATCCACTAACTCCTTTATAAAAAAAAAAACGGCGACAAAAAACCACGAAGACAAAAGCTTATTCTTCCCCATGGTCATGGCTCATCGCTCACGGTTGGGACTCCGTCTCTTGGTAAGGGCTGAGGGCAGTCGACCCCACCACAACCTCCATGACTCCTTCTCTAGTGGATCTTCGGTGTAGATTATTGTCATTTGCACTTCTAGATTTATCTTGGTGTCCGAAGGAAAATCTATGTCGGGTTGAGTCGGTCACCTTCAAAACTAGTTGGATAACTTGAATATGTAGAAATTTTAAGGAGGGTATACTCTTTGATTGCAGGCAATTCACCCCAGTAGTAATTTCAGTATGTCAACGATACACATGTATACACGATTTAGAATTATCTAATTATCTAATAGTATATTTGATATACTTTATGTCACATGTTAATATTCACATGCTATTTTCCGTAGATGAAAAGTGAAGGATATATGTTATACTTTGCTACTTTGGTACATAAACATAACATAATATGTGTTTACTTGTGTATCAATTCAATCTAGAAAGAAATTCACAGAATCTTTTTAGGTGCAAAAAAAGATTCTCTTTGGTAAATGTATTATCCTTTTCTATCCAAATCCAATTGAAAATGGTGATATTTTTGATGGAGAAAAAATAGGGCTGGTTTATGTAAAGTGTAGAGCGAAAGACCAGAGGTCACGCTCGCACACAAGTCAACTTAGTTCAGTGCAAATTCGGACCCTGAATTTGCACCCCCTACGCACCCACGCATGAAAGAAAGCCTCTCACCATATATTTGTTCACAACTTCAATGTATGTGAATCAATATAAACCAATAAAAAGACCTTGAAATTTCCAATGTGGGACTAAAGTCTCATTCACAATGAAGCTTCTTCTCTTCCACCTCTTTCTCCATTCACACTTATTCAACATGATCTAGATTTATCATTTTCCGTCCATATTGTTAGAAATTATGTTAAAATCATTCAATTATAATACATCTTATATATTCTTCTCAACAAAATTAAAGTTCAATAAATTATGATTCATAACTATGATTTAGACTTCAAGACAAGACTCCAAAAATTTCAAATAAATATCTACTCTATCATATAAAATTTTTTCTTTCAAACTTACTTTTTCTAGTTTTTGTTGAGTCATAAAACTAAGATTATGAAAGTGTTTTTACTCGGAGAACCCTTTAATTTAGCTTGCCTTTGTTAAATCATAGCGGTTCTAATATGAATATGGAATTTCCATTGATAGGTTCGTAGAATCTGAACAAGTGAATTTCTATACATATAATATAAATATATAATGTATAAATAGTTTAAAATAATAAATAAATAATTAGATAAGAGTCATCTTAAAAAATAAAAATTTGTGTCGATAAGAAAAATTAAAGAAAGATGAGCTGATCTGATATTTTTAAGCATTATCAGACTATCATAAAAAATAGATTTTATTTTATTTTTTAATTCGTATCATTAGGTCAGAGTAAATCAAACACGGAAGCTTTGAAGTTTTGAGTACTTTTTTATTATTTTTACATGTATGTTGAGATCATTTACATGTGTTTCGTTGCTTGAGTAGTACAAGATGAAATTATCATAGGATCAATTTAAAGGAGTTTCTTGGGAGAATATTCAAGCAATTTCAAATGATACAACCAGTTAAAACGTTTAGTCCGAGGGCATCTTCAATAGTTAAATTTCTCCATAAAATATTTTTTTAATTTTTAATATATGACATCAATGTCACATCAAAAATAAAAAAAATCTATTACTCTCCACAATCAAAAAAATCTTCAACTAACTTTTTTATTGGTCCTATATTACAAATCGCATATCTTCATTTATTATTTTTTTTCATTTAATATCTATCTCTATATAATTTTTACTTAATATTTTAATTAATTGATCTTTAATTTAATTTATTTATAATTTTTAATTAATAAATTAATTAACTTATGATTTTTAATTTAATTTAATTTAATTTATATTTTTTATTTAATATTTAATTATCTTATGAATTTTAATTTAATTATAGTCATTTGTATTTTTTAAACTTATCAAATATATTTATTTTCCAAATATATTTATTTTAAAAAGAAAAGAGTACAATTTTCACCATTCATGAAATAAAATATTATAATTAAATACTTCATAAAATTATTTTTTAATTATTTAAAAAGTCAAACATGCAATATTTGTTTTTCAATAATTAATAGCTCAATTTGCAAGAGAAAGGAACAGGTTTAAAAGAACTTGCTTTTGAACTAAAAACTCAAAATCTCACCTCCACACTCGTTAAAGCATTTTTGTTGAGCTTTTTTAATTTTACCAATCTTTTAAAAAATTTACATTGGAGATGCTCTCATGTCAACAAAACATAGTTACGTTATTGTTTAGAGGGATCACTTACTTGTAAAATAGTTTGAAAAAAAATATTACAAATAATAATTTCCTCTTCCATTTCTAAGCTTAGTGAGAGGCCCTCATGAAATATTAATTATGGGATGAGAGTTAATTATACAATGGAGAGCATGTTTCATTACTTTGATATTTCATGTCCTGTCTGGAAATAGCTAACAGAAGGGGACAAAATTATTTATAAAATAAATAAATATCTTAAATGTGTGCAATTAAAAATAATAAAATGAAATAAAATGAAATGACCTTGTATTTTACTGTCAAGAAAAAAAATCACATTTTTCGTAATGATATGATATTTTCTATTTTAGATTAACTACTTATATATATTTATTTCTAAATTTTATCCAAAATACTTTATATCAATAGAGATATCTTCCATCTTATAAATCTACTGATTTAATCATTAGTCGATTGATCAAATCAGTCAAATCAAACAAATGAATCTGACTTGATTTTGTTCAATTTTGATCATCATCAGTGGACTGATATCAGCCCTCTATCGATTGATGTCATCAATTAAGTCTAACAACCAAATCCACTTGCTTCTATTTAGTTTTTAAAGTCATTAGTCGACTAATCAAACCCATCAACCGACTAGTTCCATCAGTCAAGTCTAACAATTAAATCGACTTATTTCTGTTCAGTTTCTAAAGTCATCAGTTGACTGATCAAAATCATCAGTCAACTGATACTTGATTTTGAAAAACATAGATCTTTGAACATGCTCCATTTTGCAATAAAAATTATCTCGTTTTTATATCTGAATCAAAAGTTATGACATTCTAAAGTTTGTTTTGTCTCGTTTCTGTCAACTTCCTATTGGACTTCCGACTACTAAGTGTTTGGTCAACCGTGACCTACTTGGACTTTCTATCTCGTGTCAAGTATTCATCTCCCAATTGATCCACTTTAGATTTTCCATCTCGTGTCAAGTGTTCATCTTCCAGATGAACCATTTTGGGCTTAACCTAATTCCCAACTAGGTCTTCCACCGCCTAGCCCCGCTACGACTTCAATTACCTAGTCCTCAACTATGACTTTTATTGCCTAGTTCTCAACTAGGTCTTCCACCGCCTAACCCCTCTAGGACTTCCATTACCTAGTTCCCAACTAGATCTTCCACCTCTTAGCTCTATTAGAACTTCTATTGCCTAGTTCTCAACTAGGTCTTCCACCATCTAACCTTGTTAGGACTTCCATTATGTAGCTCCCAATTAGGTTTTTCATTGTCTAACCTCGTTGAGATTTCCATTGTCTAGTCGCACTAGAACTTTAACTGTCTAGTCTCACTAGGACTTGCACTAGACTTGCACTGCATATTGATCAAGCTTCGCGAAACCTCAACTCGAGTTAACTCGAGCTTGATTAACTTGGTCAACCCTGACCAAAGGTCGATTGCACCAACAGAGGTCACTCCTCTTAGGTCGCCCTTGACTTACTCTGGGTCTTCCCTCAAGCATTCGATCAATCGATGTTACTCCTCTCCTCTAAGAATTTTTTACTATTTAGGATTCACTCTCTAGGATTTTCACCAAGTATCCAGTCACCTTTGACATATTTGGATTTTTTTTCACTTAGAGTTTACTTCTCTGGGAGCCCCCACCTACTTCGTTCAAGGCCACTATTCCACCTAATGATATTGTCCACATTAAACCTAAGTCCTCATAAATTTTTTTTTAGGATCTACCTAAAAGATTTTATATTAATAGAGATATTTTTCATCTTAGAAATTTATGATTTTTTTATGTATTTCTAATATGGATTTCGATCATATTCCCAACATTTACTTTATTTTTCATTAGCACTCTCTAACTAAAGAACATAAATTAGTAGTAAGCGGAAGGATGAGTTTTTCAAATGTTGAGGGTTCGATTCTTACGCAGCGCAAATAAATGTCTACGGCGCTCGAATCATTCGTGGTGTTGGACCATCCTAGTGGCCCATCTATGCTTCTTGGATTTACCTGGTGGCTAGGGGAAACTTCTGTAGGACCGGGACCACCTCGTAGAAAAATCTGAAGACCTGAATTTGAAAAAAAAAATAACAAGTGACACAAGCTCTTGGTGCTATGATACGATTGTAAGATGTGGAACGAGTTCTCTAGATAACGCGAGGGTTTAAATCTCACCAAAGTCACTTTACAACCGAAGAATTTGAAAAACTTATAATGTTGGACCGTTTGTTAGCACTCATCTATACCTTTTGATTTATTCCGATAGTCAATAAAAAATTCTCAAGGGGCCGGATCAATCATCTCCCGATTATATGCGCTAAAAATTTGAATTACTAAAAAAAACAAGTGGCGCGAGTGCACATTAAAAAAATATATATACAGATAATGTTACAAACAAAAAAAAGAACAAGTGAACAAAAATAAACTCGACCAGCATTAATACAAAGCTTGCTTAGGGTTGACAATGGGCTTAGTGGGATGCATTTTCGATGAGTATTATCGCATTTAAAATTTTGTTAACCCACTGTTCAATATTCTTTTTTAAATATAAAATTATAATTTGACTTTAGAGGAGTTAACTTGAAGGTGTCCAATAAGGTACAGTGGTTGTGTATATATATATAGAGGTCTTGTATTAACTTCTTAAACTTCAAAGAGATCTTCTCATTTAATTTCAATTCGTTGACTAGGAGTGTTTAATGGGGCAGTACGGCGGCGGTTTCGACGGAATGCAATACAACGGCGGAGGCAACGTGGAGGCAGCGGCGCCGCCGAAGGTTCTTCCGCCCAATGGCTACGCCGTAGAAGGATCTCCAGCCATTCTGAAAATCATCGATCTCGTCATCCGCGGCGCCGCCATCTTGTTGACGTTGATATCGGCGGCGGTGATGGGGGCCGCCAAGCAGACGGTCACAATCAACGGTTACAACGGCTACAGAGAGGTCGAAGTAAAGTCAACCCAATCCGCCGCCTTCGTGTAAGTAGTTCACAAAAAAAAAAATTACATTTTACCCCTTGTCTCTTATTAACTAGTCGTGTGGACCTCACTGGACTGAAATTTTCAAAATGAACCTTAAAATATTCAAATTTACTTGTTGCATGCAGATACTTCTTGGTGATCAACCCGCTGGTGTTCGCTTACTCGGTGGGCTCGCTGGTGGCGTCGATCCTCAGGCGAGCAGGCGGAGGCGGCGGCTTGAAGTTGCTGTTGGTCATCGGCGATGTGGTGGCGGTGGCGATGCTGTTCTCGGCCAATGGCGCGGCGGTGGCCATCACCGCGTTGCTGGAGAACGGCCAGAAGAGCGAGCTGGGAGGTTGGGGCAAGATGTGTTTTGCATACGATGGATTCTGTAGCCGCCTCGTCGCCGCCGTCGTCCTCTCCACCTTGACCGCCACCCTCTACGTCGTCCTGGCAGTGCTCGGCGCCGTCGCCCTCCGGGGATCTAATTAATCAATTACGTCGTGTTAAAATCGCTATTGTCTTTTAATTAATTTCATTTTGTGGTCTGTGCGTGGACAATCTTTTAATTGATGTATGGAGGTGATCTTTTTTATTAAAAAATACCTTCAGTTTTCTTATTTTAAATCTGTTATTATTTTACAAAAATTAAAAGGACGTTTTTATTTCCGAAATAGTCAAAGGATTCCTCCTCATTTTATATCAAAAGAGCACCTCAATCCATACAACTGTCCAGTAAGAGGATTCATCTCCGAGTTAAATCTTGAATTGGTCGAGTGTGTTATATAATTACGAATTATATTGTTGCAACATAGATAAATAAATTTAAAATTAAAATTATTGGGAGTCTTTAAAAAAGTTTTAAATGATATTTTTTTAGTATGAAACTATATTGTTATGATTTCCATTTCATAACTAATTATAGATATACGAACGAGGTTCGAATTTATATATTATGTGACCTATGATTTAATCGAGTCAAAAATGATAACTTTTTAAAGTTTAAGATTTAATATTTACGTAGCAGCAACTATCAAATTAGAGATAGATTCAATAATTAGAGTTGAGGGGCTTGAACTTAATGTAATAAATTATATACTATTATGAAAAATATAATAAATTATATAGATATATAACCAAAAAAATCATTACATTATACTATTCAATAAAGTTGTGCCTTATGAAATTTTAAAACATAAAATTCACCTATAATAGAATCTACATTTATATCTTTAATTAAATCTCATTCAATATAGAGTGTCAAACAATCTTCAAGAAAAATCATCTTCCACTTTATTATAAAGTGTCGTCTTCATATGCTTCATTGCTAAAAAGTCTTGCTAGCTCAGTAGTGGCAGTCAAAATAGATAACATCAAAATAAGATAAATCAATCTAGTCAACATTACATATATACCTTTGACCGCCCACTATTAGTCAATTGCTGACACAACTCAATAAGTGAAAACCCCTTAAAGTTTTGCATCATACCAAATTTATAATGTACCAATTCATAAAACTCTAAAGTAATGATATCTTGATTTGTGAAATCTACAGGATAAAACTTCTTGGCAAGAATTTGTAAATATCATCACTGATAATTGAGTTAAATAAATTTATAAGATCTAAAGTTGATCTAAGAAAAAGAAGTTCACTAATGACTCATTGAACTGAATATTTAACTCCATCAAGATAATAAAATCTATTGCTATATTAAAAACATCAAAGTGGTAATGATGTTCAACTATAGTTTGTTAATGAGAATGACTGATCTTATATGGGCAATCAAGGTCAGACACATCAATTTTATTTCTCAAACAAAAAACTTTCACTTTATGAAGAAATTCTTCCTACTTGCATTCTTTAAGTTTTTGTAGTAGACACAAATGTAATAGCAGTTAAAATATCTTGAGATTTTCTTTAAAGAATTTGACAAAGAGTATATGTTGTTTTCATAATTTTATGAATTAAGTGCAAAATGAATATAAATTCAAAACTTGTCATGTTTTTGTTTTTGAACTTCAGTCTTAATTCTTTTATTTGGAGAATATTCACTAAGAACTTCAAAAACTTTACAAGTTGCAACGTACATACCTATCAAGCTTTTTACTAAGTCATATTGAGAACTCAAACGAGTAGCTTCTGTCCATTATAAATTACCAATCTGATTGGCCCTACTTCTAGAATCACATTCTTCAATTACCAATATATGTTATATTTCATTTCTTTGTGCAATATATATGTAACTCAGCAATACAATTAGTAGAAGAAGTGATAATATTAACAATATTGTCCAAATAAGAAAAGAATTCCCAAGTGACACTAACATCCTTGACTGCAGAAACTAATGTTTAGTTGTAGTTGATAGGCAAAACAATGGACATAGTATGCATAAGAACAATCTTTGAGAAATATAATAATATATGAAGTTCATTTCATGTGACATGCATATTGAAAACATCATCATATCCTTAGCCACTAATTTTCTTAACTTGTAGGTCATGAAGCACAAGAATATTTGATATTTCTTTTTTCAGATTAAGTAGTATCACTAACACTTTTGATGACAAAAAAATATTTCTGTGAAAATCTCATGATTGTTCACAAAACTTAAGATAATATTCATTTGCTCCTGTTTAGATATATCTCGTGATTCATCAACAAGAATACAAAAGAATTTATCTTCAACTTTTTTCACGAAACATCTAGCGTACTCTATTAGCCATAATATGTAAAATATCTTTATGAATTTCTGGAGCGATATATTGGCCAATTTTTGGAGTATTATGAAGTACAACTTTATTAATTTCCACACTTATTTTTGCAAAATATCACTAATTTAAAAAAAAAATCTCATGATTAGATAAAGATATAGATTCATCATTATCTCTAAAGGTACAACCTTGAAATGCTAGCTAGGGAATAGTGACAATAGGTCCTCAACGATTTTCCTCATTTTCCTCTTTAGCTTGAATGTGCATCATATTATCAATATGTTGAGAGAGTCTCATCAAATTTTAAGTCTTTCTCTTACACAGTATGAGGTGAAGAAGTTGCAGAACTAACATAGGTAAGAAATGCACATATTTTTTTTTCTTGGTTTATCCTTTTACAATTGTTAAATCTTTAATTGATCAGTGTCAAAATATTAGATGAATTAATATCATTTTGAAAAAGAAAATAATAAAAACAATATACCTTATTTGTGTTAGAATCCTTTGTACGGCTAGAGAGGGGGGTGTGAATAGCCGACCCCAAACTTTCGCGTTTCTTCCTACGATTAGGTTAGTGCAGCGGAAATACAACGTAGAAAGAAAACAGGAGAAGAAAGACAAACCATATAACGAGGTTCGGAGATGATACTCCTACTCCTCGGCGTGTCCGTAAGGTGGACGAGCCCTGTCAATCCGTCGGTGGATGAATCCCCGGAAACCCGGCTAAAATATACTCCTTCTGGGTGGAGAAACCTCGCCACAAAATCTTGCAACAGCAAGCAAGGAGTACACGAGATACAACAAGAAATACAAGACAATATGAATGCAACAACACTAGCTTGCCTTCTCGTTGTCGACTGAAGTCCCAGATGAAGCAACAACTTCACGGACGGATGCCAACAAGCAACTCAGCAGCAGCTGATCCAGTCGTGGAATGAAGCTCACGCGAAGCTTCGGAGAAGAGCTCAACAAAGCTCAAGCACAGCTCGCGAGAAGAAAGAAGAGGATCGGTCGGCTGACCTCCACCCATCCTTATACGGCGGAAGACGATCAGGCATAGTCAGTGGCGGCAGAACCGAACCCGATCGGTCTATGGACCGATCAGGCCGATCGGTCCCCCGATCGACGTTAGTGCACGTAACCTTCAGCGTACTCGATCGTGCGGACCGATCAGCTACCGGATCGGTCCACGCACCGATCCCAGCCTGGCCGTGCTTCCGCGACATCGTCTCGATCGGTCCCGCATCGATCAGATCGATCGGCCGTGGACCGATCACCGCTTTCTTTGCGCGATCGGTCACCGATCGATCGAACAGAGTTTTGATCGATCGGTCACCGACCGATCGTAGCAAACAGATCATCGGATCGGTCTAGTGACCGATCCGAGCTTGGTTTTGCCCAAACCAAGTCCCAAGACTTCAAACCAATATCCGGTCAACCTCGACCTATTGGTACTTCATCCCTAGCATCTGGTCACCCTTGACTGCTAGAACTCCTCGCCAAGTGTCCGGTCAATCCTTTGACCTTCTTGGACTTTCCAACACCGTAAGTCCGATCATCCCCGATCCATCTGGATTTTCCTTGCCGGCTTTACTCACGACTTTCCACCGGCTTCACTCACCAGATTTCCACCGCCTAACATCAGTTAGGACTTTCTCACCGCTGGCTTCACTTACCAGACTTTCCAACCGCCTAACATCCCGTTAGGACTTTCCCAGTCGGCTTCACTCACTGGACTTTCCAACTGCCTAACATCCCAGTTAGGACTTTCCCTCGTGCCAAGCTCCCTGCTTGGACTTCTCCGTGCCAAGTCTCCATACTTGGACTTTTCCCGTGCCAAGTCTCCATACTTGGACTTTTCGCGTGCCAAGCTCCCTGCTTGGACTTTTCCAGAATCAGGTCAACCAGGTCAACCCTGACCTACGGTTGCACCAATAATCTCCCAAACATCTATTCTTGTCCCACATCAAGAATAGAACTCTCTCACGAGTGTCAAACATCAACATGCAACACAACTAGGTCAACCTCGACCTAAGGTTGCACCGACAATCTCCCCAAGTCAAACATCAAAATACAACTCGAGTCACGTCAACTCGAGTCGGGTCAACCAGGTCAACCTTGACCTAAGGTTGCACCAACAATTTGTTGAAGATAAATACTCTAACCAATGAAATTTCTAGAATTATTTTTTTTTTAAATCGATGATTTTGACTTCTAAATTTTGTAGTCGGATACTCCAATATATCAGGTTGATAAGGTCTCATCTTTATATATGAACGTCTTATCTCATCTCATATATTAACATGATATTCACGTATTTATTTTTTTTCTCGAATCTCATTCAATACAAATAGAGGATCACTGATAATCTTCACTAGAAGAATAAATTGAAGTAATTTAAACACTAGAATAAGAAGACTAACTAGATTAATGTTCTATTGTAGTAAGAATTAAAGTGCTTTCATTAATTTTACAATCTCTCTTTTTAAAGAAAGAAGATATTAATGTCTTTAGCTTTTTTGTAAATAGTTCAAATTATATCCCTAAATAAATAATCAAATAATAGTTCATTAATGGCTCAAAGTACAATAATCTTTTGGGTAAATTATAATCTTATTCTAAAATAAAATCCTAAAAGCTAAAGGCAATGGAATTGAAAAATAATGGTATTATTCAATAAAATAATGATCAGGAGTTGTTGGTATATCTTTTTCACCCCACCAACAGTAAGGGCACGAAAAGAAAACTTGATCGGACCCAGAGGGCCGCTAAGGTGGCGGTTCCACCTTTTGCAACGAAAAGAAAACTTGATTGAAAAAGTTAGTAATTTGAGGCGGATAACATTGCAAAGGGACAAGGAAATAATGCACAGGGATCGTGAAATTGGATATTTACGCCGACAATAAGATTTCATAATGCAATATCTTCAATTAAGCTCCACTCCAAGTCAGATTCCTCCTGATTCTGGTGATAGTACTGGTAAAGACGATGATGCTGAGAGTGATGGTGATGGTTCTTCATGATTTTTTTTATGTATGAATGTTATTTGTTTCAAAATTACTATTATTTAGCATTTGTTATTTGATTGAGTTTATAAATTCTTCATTTTTTTTTATTTTTGATTAGTAGTATTAATTCGTTTCAAATAGGATTAGTGAGGCTAAAGAAAACAGTGGAAATTAAAAATCCATGTCGGATATCAAGTAAATCTTTACATATTAAGTTTTATATTAATTTATATGATTTTTTTTTTGTTAAAAATGATATTATTTGTTTGTTTTTTTTCTAATGCGGGAAAAGAAGAAGAGAGTATGGAAGAAGAAGGAAGTGTCTACCATGGAAGAGAGTATGGAAGGAGAAGGAAATGTTTACCATGGAAGAAGAAGATGATCTCCTTTTATATCTTTCCATCCTGTTGAGACTTATTGAATATTTTGGATTATTTTGTGAATTTTATTATAGGATATTTTGTGAAATTGTTTATTATGGCAAAAGGCGAATACGCTCGTTCCAGCGCCCTCGTCAACCCGTCCCAGGATCAACACGGAGGAAGTAAATCACGGGCGACTTCTAACCTTCAAATAGTGACTAATATATACATAAGGGAGGTATTTACCTCACCTTTATCGAGATTCGAACCCCAGATCTTATTGTGTTTTGTGAAATTATTTATGATACATGTAGAAGTTGGTTTGGATGTTGAATTTTTTGCATTGGTTATGTTGTATATGGTTTTGTAACGTGGAATTTAGTTAATTGGATATTTTATGATCTTACTTCGTTGTTGTTACTTGTTTCTTTGTGTATTGTTTTATTTGAAATTATGTCGTACATAGGTTTCTTTGAAAATATGTTATCAATTAATGTAGAAATGGGGAGGTTATGTGAAAAATGTTTTTGTTTTGCGACATATTTTACAACGAATACTTTTCGTCGCAAAATTACCATACCTACAGTGTATCTTAAATTTGCAATGAAAATAGTTTCCGTTGCAAATCTTAAACGAAAAGGGATTTGTCGCTGATTTTCAACGAGAATATATTTCTTGCAGAAATTTGCGACAAATCCCGCTTTCGTTGTAAATCTATGATGAATCTCATTTTCATTGTAAATCTGTGACTAAAAAGGGATTCGACGCTTTGGCAAAACCAACGCTGCAACGTGCAATGCTTTGGCAATTAACAACGGAGCGGTGGCATGCTTTGGCTGCTCGACGGCGACCATGACAACAGGAATTGGGAGGCGATTGCGAACATGATATACTAGAAAAGAGAAAAGAAAATATTATAGATTTAGGATTACCTGTTCAGTTGTCCTGTAATGTCCTCAGAGAGATACGCATGCGTCACGAGGATCAGTGCGACGATGTAGTGGTGGAGTCACTCCACGGTTGGACAGAGCCGAGCGATGCGCCTTCGCGGTGTCGTCGGATGGCACACGCTGCGTGTTGGAGATTAGGAGCGAATCGAGCGACGTGATATACATAAAACAGAGAATAAGATGTTTCACTTAAAAATGTTCTTTCGGCCTGTTGGGCTGGGTTATAGTCTGTGACGGATTCAAGAATTCATGTATAGCGGGATGAATTTTACATGAAATAAGGGATGATATTTTCTATCTCCATCGATAAAACCTCATACTACTAGGGATTCCATCACCAACAAAAGAAGAAGGGTGATCGTCGATACCGCCCCCCTCTGGATCCGCCCTTAGCTATAGTCCAATATAACACTTAAATAGATTCATCTTCAGGAGCCGATCCCTGATAAAAAAAAATGGATCAGGATGAATTACTCAATTATGATCAAATTATGACTATGATTTTTTCTTGAAGTCATCGTCCTGTAAAATTATAATTTAGATTGGAACGGCAGCTCCCGACAATATTAGAGATGTGTTATTTTACAAAACAAATTTCAACAAAAAAAAAAAAAAAACGCCCATTTGGCTTTTGCCCATCATTATTTATTCATCATCAACCATTAACTACCTTCACAAAACAAACCACAATGATTAATTTCAATACAACAAATAATTAATTAATTATTTAGATCTACGTAGGTTGACGGCCCCGAAAACCACCAGCAGCACGTAGGCGGCGGCGGCGACTGTGGAGAGCCCGACGCCGACGTTGACTCTGCTGCAGAACCCGCCGTAGACATGGCATATCTTCGTCCATCCCGCCAGCTTCACCTGCCCGTTCGCCAGCACCACGCTGATCGCGGCGGCCGCCCCGTTCGCCGAGAGCAGCAGCGCCGCCGCCGCCACGTCGCCGACCGTCAGCAGCAACTGCACGCCGCTCAACTCGGCTCTGTTCAGGATCGCCGTCGCCAGCGAGGCCACCGAGTAGACGAACACCACCGGGTTCGCCACCAAGAAGTATCTGTTACAATTAATAATATATTAAAAATATACAATTTTTTTTAATAGATACGAAAGGATCTATGCCCTCGGTGAAGGTTGAAAGAACTCGTCTCACACGAAAGCAGAGGAGTAGGTCGACTTGGTCGTGTAGGGCCCATTGTAGACCGTGGCGCCGATGATAGGGTCATAGTTGACGACGAGTGAGATATTCTCCCTCTCCCTGGCAACGCCCATCACCACCGTCGATACGAACGTCAGCACGATGACGAGGCCACGGAGGACAAGGCCGATCGTGAACAACGTTGACGTCGGAGATCCGGCGGCAACGTACCTGGGAGGAGGAGTCGTCATTTGCTTCGCCGACGAATACTCCACGTTGCCACCGCCGGACTCGTAATGCACTCCTTCGAAACCACCATTAGGTGTGTATGACTGGTCCATCAAGTAATGGAGAAATGAGAGAGAAGAAGACTTATGGTAAAGTATACTCGATGTCGATCGAGGCACCATCAATTAATATATAGAGGCGGATGCATTGACTTAAGGATGAAGTCAAAGTCAACCTTGCATCATTCATGCGCTCTTCCATCTCGGGACGGACTGTCGTTGGCCTCACGTTTTTGGAACCCTTTTTTTTCTCCACTTCACAACCAACGGCTAGTTTTTTCATTATTTTTCACGAAGAAGAATATCGTGATCTGTAGACTGTAGTTGATCCATTTTTTTTAAAAAAATCTTCCGTTATTGTCAAAGTCAACCAGTTGACCCAGCGGGATGCCAGCTGCAATTAAGTTCCAGGTAATTAATGCCCATCGTGTGTATCAATGCACCTCGACTTGAGTTTGTGTAGGAGACGATTAAAAAAATGTTCAACTTAAATTAAAATATTTAAGCTTCTTTCAATTTGAATGTTGACGAAATCATGCATCGGATCTAAGATGATTTAAGAATAATTAATTTTGATCATTAATTAACTAGTGATTTACATCAATTTCACTTACAATTTAAATGCTATTGCAAGGGCTCTTCATGAAAAACACTATTACTTTAGTTGTCACTGCCAAGTGATTAGTGTGGGAGGAGTTTTTTTTCTAGAATATACGTTCATCGAAAATTAATCTATGATCTATTGTAATAAATCTGTTACCCTCTAGTCAACTGAATATCCTCATAGGTCATGAAACATGAGACATCAAACATTCAAAATATGATTCTATATATTTAGATCGAGCTAAGACCTTACCAATGTTGGGATGTATACTATAAATCTAGCTTTTTGTACGAACATCTGTTTTGAAATATTTTGAAATGAGAATTACTTTGGTCAAATGTCTACATTTTATATTTATATTTATGTCAATGCAGTTATCCATTTAATTTATATTGTAGATAATATGGTGTGTGATGTCACACAGAATATCATGTTATCGGTTCCTTATAAATTATAAATAGTAGCTTACAACCAAGATGGATAGGGACAAACCATTGAAACGGTTGTAGTGTAATTTGGTATTAGTTTGTCTTAACTATAAAATTATACTAGTACACTATGTGTGTATTGAGCAGGACCATTTGAGGTTGTTCGATTTATACTGACTATATAAAAGAACAGAACCTCAATTATTATGAATGTGCGTGCTCTTAATCCCTATATAATAACAAGCACATATACTTAGTATTTATTTCTTTAACTTATCAATAGGTGAGATTTATCCGTTAAATCAATAGACTCGATAAGTTGGAAAATAATACTCTTCATATGGTGTGTTGTTGATTATAAAAGGAAATTGTGTCCTAATTATTTAGGTTACGTTGATGATGTCCCCTTGAGAAGCTCATAAGGATTATCATGTAAATCATGTAGATGGACTTAGTCCGGCATGATAATAAAGTTGAGTGGTACTACTCTTGGACTCAGATGTTAATTAACTGAGTTATCAGTAACTCATTTAATTAACGGACATATGATATCTTAAACACGGGGACATTAACACATTCATAATAAGAATGAGCTCATATTGTAATATGAGGTTTGTGCGGTAGTTCAATGATAACCCTTTAGTGGTATGAGTTATTATTGATAGACTTGAGTTGGATGTTCGGGGCAAACACGGGAAATCCAAGCCCATCGAGAGACCTAAATCAATTCCTCCTCTAGGTCCCTGTTGTAGCCTCTATATATAAAATATCTCATCCACCCATCCATAACCGGGTTTGGTTTAACTTAACTTGGTTTGGTTTAACTTAGTTTGTTTAGATTTTTTCTAAACAAAATTTTGTTAATTTTTCTTTCCTGTTAACCGACGGCAAATCTATAAAAAGGAGTAGTATGTGACCCCTAAAACCTAACTTTCTAATTCTCCACAACTCCCTTCTCTCCTTGTGGTTGCCGCCCCTCTTCCCTTGAAAGGGCCGACGGCACAACCAATTCTCTTCTCTCCTTGTGGCCGGCGCCACCTTCTTCCCCACCTAGGGCCGGCGCCAACCTCTCCCTTGCAAAGGGCTGGCAGTTTCCTCCTCCACCTTGGCTAGGGCCGATGGTTCCCCTTTTCCCTTGGTGACCAACGCCTCTTCCCATCCATTGGTGGCCAGCGACTTGAAGAAGAGGAGGAAGAGAAGAAGAAGAAGAAGAAGAAGAGGAAGAAGAAGGAAGAAGATTAGAAGGTGCCCCATCCTAGAGACTCCTTTTGTGGGCGACGATTTGGAAGAGAAGAAAAGAAGGGTGGTGTTGTCTTGGTAGATCGTCACCCATACGACGTCCAAGAAGAGGAGAGAAATACGACAGAAAATCAAGAGGTCTTTAGCTACGAAGAAAGGTACAACTAATTCTTTAATTCCGCTACGTAATTGTTTTTGTTTTCTTCGTGTCGATTTTGGATATCGATTTTGAATACCAACACAAGAGGCCAACGATCTTGTACTTCAATCAAGGTGTGCTTTGATCATTCAAGAACTTGCTTGATTGATCAAACACATGTTTGATCGAACGTGCGAGTTGCTAGGAATAGTTTTGTACTTAGTTTTTTGTATGAAAAATTTAAACAGAACGAAATTTCAGCACTCTTCAGCCAATCCGTGATGAGCAAGCGTCACTAAAACATATAAAATATTTTGATGACCCAAAATCGTTAAAAGAAAATAAATGAAGAAAGACAACAAAAGAGGTAAATTGCGTAATAAATGAAGACAAGACAAAAAAAAAACGCTTAAATTACAAATGCTTAGGGTTTATCTTATTAAATTATACTCAAAAAGAACAATCTAGACTTACTAGTAATCAATCATTGATAATATAAATTATGAAAAAATTAAAATCATTTAATCTTATGAAGGAAGACAACGAAAGAGGATTGAAGACAAGACAAAAAAAAACACTTAAATTACAAATGCTTAGGGTTTATCTCATTAAATAATACTCAAAAAAACAGTATAGACTTACTAGTAATCAATCATTGATAATATAAATTATGAAAAAATTAATAATTATAATTTCAAGTATATCTCTTGCACTTCTAACCTGATATAGTTATGATATAATTATAGCTCCAAATAGTTATCATCGGTTTCCAAGGAGTAACTCAAATTCCAAGAATCACTTTAATTTTCAACACCTCACACATCAACTTTTCCGTTAACTTGTCAATAAGTTAAATTTAGAGGCCCAATTTGAGAAATTTGACATGTTTTTTTTAAAAAAAATTACATATATTATTATTAATTAAGATAAATGGCTATTTGCAATTTTTTACTTTTGATATAATCAAGCACGCAAGTGTCCTATAATATGATATAAGAGATAAAATTCTATAATAATCAACTAAATTGCAGAGGTAGAATCTTATCCTCTTTTTTCAATCAATTTTTATTTTATTTTATGTTTGTTTTTCTTGATAAATTAATTATTAATTTGATTGTTTTATTATTTCAGTTTAATCTTTACAAAGGCCCATCTTACTATATTGCTTTCCTATCACGTCTTTGCTCACCAAATAATTTTTAATTTTTTTTCTCTGATATGTGTATGTTTTTTTAAATAATTAATTTATTTTTCAATAATAAATTTTCTCATTGGCTAGGTAGTCGGCGGTTCCTTGCTTCTTCATCTTACCAATCTTTTTTTTTTAAATAATAAATGCTTTCTTTACTTCTACGTCTTCTACCCGTCGTTTTGTTTCATTTCTTTGGGGCCCGGAAATTATTCACCAATAGCAATTTAGATAAGCCTCTGAGAAAGAAATGAAATCCCGTTAAACCGTTATTAAACAATTCGAAAGATAACAACGAAATTTCACTCTGCCCCTCACCATTTATTAAATTTGCCCTTCACCTATGGCTTCATAAAGATACCATTTTACCCCTATAAATATAATATTATATATATGTATATATTCAAATTTGTTTATTTATTTATAATAAATTATTTAATTGATACATTGAATTAACAAACAAAGTTTAAGTAAGTCAAATATTAAACTTACCCACAAATGTTTAATTTATTTAAGGTGGAATTAGGAACTCTAAGTGTGACATTGATATATTTTAATCTACAAGAGGTGAAGTAAAAATTTAATGAAACTTTAGTGGGCAAAAGTGAAAAATTCTCAATTAACTTTTTCCAGCCTTTTGTTTGTTTTTTCCAGCGTATAGCTACGAATTTATAAATCTCGTGATAATTGAATACTTTCCCCACCGGCGCGTTCTGCTGCTCCGTCGATCCATGGCGAGCGCTGCCGCCCATCCCGACGACTCCCGCCTAGGGTTCGGAAAGATGGAGTTCGGGTATTGATTCTTCCTCCTTCCTCGATTTAGCTTTGTCCCCTTGTGGCTTTTGATTTGAGTTGATTTGATCGATTCGATTTATTTTTTTGGGGAAAAAATGGATTCCTTGCAGGTGCATCCACTACAGGAGGCGATGCAAGATCCGAGCCCCTTGTTGCAACGAGGTTTTCAATTGCCGCCACTGCCACAATGAAACCGCCGTAAAATTCGGTCTTTTTGCATTATTTAAAAATTGTATTTTTCTCGATCCGTCCCATTTTGATTTATTATTATTCGCTGGCCGCAGAGACACGAACTTTGCCGTCAGGATGTCCAGCAAGTAAATGTCTATCGTCTTCTCCAGTGTATATGTTGGATTTTCTGTTTGTTGTTTGAATTTGGATTGTGTTTTGTAGGTTATTTGCTTGGTCTGCGACACCGAGCAGCCGGTATGGGATATAGATTTAAAGTTACTTTTGATTGAGCTGAAGAATGGTATAAGCGCATGCTTGATGCTCTCTTTTTGTTCAGGTTGGACAAGCGTGCTCTAACTGCGGGGTCAATATGGGGGAATATTACTGTGATGTGTGCAAATTCTTTGACGATGATGTGAGATTCAATTTTGTTGCGTAAACATTAAGTGGAAAGCAGCTCAGGCTTGACAATGTTTGACCCTTGTTGTTGTAGGTGGAAAAGGGTCAATATCACTGCAATGATTGTGGAATCTGTAGGTAGTAAGTAGTGCTGTAATGTTTCATATTGTATTTTTTTTTCCCATTCTTTCTAGTGTGGTCGGTTGATGAAATTTTGTTGAGCAGAGTTGGAGGTAGAGAGAATTTCTTCCACTGCAAGAAGTGTGGTATGCTAGCACCATCCAATATTTTGCAGCTAGCTTATTTCATTGTTTCATCGTGATTAATGGATCAAGAATGCTGAGTCTTCACTCTTCAGCTCCAGAAAAAATGGACTTGAATGGAATATGTATTGGTTGGGAATAAAGTTATAGAAACCCATTTGACCTTGAAACCCAAGCCTATTTTTTTAATTCTGTTTCTTCTCAGACAGCTATATTGTATTTCAAATTTGACCATAATAGACTAACAAGAGAAAGACACTTTTGACATCAGCCTTGGAGCATACATTCCTTCCCTAAAGCCACTATCGTGCTTAATAAAGACATGCATCTTAACTAGATGTGGCTCTTCTACTTCTCACGAACAGTAGTAGCTACATATTTTGATTTGAAACTAGATTATTGTTGCTGTGCCAAAATGATTTATTGTCCATTCCTATGTTCTATGCTCTCTTTGGAGAGTAGTAGCTAACAATTAGTTCCCTGAGGAATTCTGGAAGAATTTGGTTGGAATTTGAATTCACATTTGCTTAGAGAAAAACAAAATTTTTGAGGCCTGCAAAACATATAAAACAGCAGAAAAACTCTTATATTTATTTAGAAAATATAAACATGAACACTCCATCAGTCATTCGAGTATAGTTTACCCAAGTAATTAGCTGTTTGGTATAATATGAGCTGGTTGTCTAGTTATTTTGTTGTACTTCCTTAAGGTTTTTGAGGAGTTCAGAGAACATGAATTATATGGGTTCTACAACAATCAGTAAGAGTTTTGTGGGGTACATAACTCGTAGACATCATCTGAGAACTTGTCTCTGGTACATACACATCTTCTGAGTCAAGGTGGGACAATAATTGCATTGAATCAGTTGAAAACTTTCCTATAGATTATGTAATGTGATGCACTACTTCGTACAACTGGAGTTAATCTCTTCACCATAACACTGAGATTATTGGATCAATCTAATAAACTATATGCCATTTTGTATCGTTGCTTGAATTACATGATGCCAAATTAACTAGTTTAAAAATACTAATTCGTACATGCAATTTTGTCTGTTTGTTGTATGCCCACGTGATAATAGTTTTAATGTTTGTGGTAGTGGTTCCATGCTTTTAGTTACAATGTGAGTTCTTTGCCTAGTTGTATGAGTTGTTTCCTACTAAGAAGTAAACTGATGCAGGATCTTGCTACTCAACTGAATTACTCAATAAGCATTTTTGCATAGAGAATTCAATGAGGCACAATTGTCCCATCTGTTATGAGGTTTGTGAACATGCGGTTTGGGACAAACCAAAATTGTCACTCAAAAACCTTAGTTGTGAAATATCCACTACATTTGTTAATATTTTGATAATTGAATCTGCTTTGCAGTATCTTTTCGATTCATTGAAAGAGACAAGAGTTCTAAATTGCGGGCACACCCTTCATATGGACTGTTATAGTGAGATGTTGACACATAATAAGTATGCCCCTCACCTCTTCTCGTGCCTTGCGCTCAGTTGCATTCTTTTTAACTAAGATACTAAATCTGTTTGTTTCTGACATGTCACTAGATACTCTTGTCCAGTATGCTCTAAGTCAGTTTGCGACATGTCAAAGTACTGGAAAAAATTAGACGAAGAGGTATGATGATGACATTTGATGTTGTACAAGTTTTCTTCCTACATCCTTTCCACTATCTAAGTACATCCTATGTCGTGTGTAGAATTCACTTAATTTTTTGCGATATTTGTTAGTCAAGTTTAAAACTGTCTTAAAAAACATAACATAGAAGCAAATAGTTTTATTGGATTGATGGTTGTTTAATTACCATACTCCATGTGGAAAGGCACTGAAAAAGGCATTTTTTCTTGTTCTCGATGTTTTAATTTTGTTACTGCTTTGGCTTAATGATTTAGGTAATTAGTATTGATTGGGCCCATAGGATTCTCTTCTGGTGCATATACTTTATACTTATTTTCTAATATTCATTTTATTTGATGGTTTTGATAAATAATGTTTCTTCTTCTCCTTTTGCATCAAAAGCTTAAAATGTTTTTACTGGTTCCTTGTATTTTGTGTCTAGCTTGAGACACTGCGCATATTAAAGCTGAAACAATTTTTACTGCTTTGAGATTTCTTTTATCTGGGCTGTATCTTTTGCTTGTTATTTTTTCACTTGTGTACATGTCTGGAACAAAAAAAAATTATTTTGGGGATCGACAATTTTTGTCTCCATATGTTTGGTTTTTATCACATAAACATTATTTGTATTATTGTATTTATGTCTCTTAATCTAGAATAAAATCTTCCTATGAGCTCTATTAGTAACTAGTCCTGTGGAAGTACACTATACTAACAAGGGAGCTTCTACATTTTGCAGATAGCAACAACGATCATGCCTGACGAGTATCGCTACAAGGTTCATTTTTGTTATATCTGCCACAACATAGTTGAATGTTCCTTTTTGTTATAAATGATAATTCTTTTTTTGCCACCTTTTGAGGATGCCTACGGTGTTTCCATAGATTCCCTACCCATTTAAATCAGGTTTAGGTGTCCTAATAACCCGAGTTTGAGTTCGATTTGAATAGTGATGTTATACACACATGCCAATCTAGAGTCTGATTAAAATCACAGAATTCTCGTGTTCGGTTTCCTATTTACATAAATGGATAAAATCATATCTGCGTTCTGATAGTATAAGAAAATGCTGATACTCGTACTCATATGATTGTCTTCGCCTACAGTAGCCTGTTATTCTTTCACCTTTTCAACTTCTGCACTACATTGCTGCTAAAGGGAAAAAAATAATGCTGGATCCATCCGGCTATTTGCTCTCATACTTTATACTTGTGTTGGTTAACACCGACACTTTGATTCAACGTTCATCTCATCTTTCCAATTTGCAAGCTGTTATAAACTCTACATTGCATATTTGTTTGTGGAAGGTATTGTAAGCTGTGTTAAATTTCTCAACCTGCATAACAATAATACCTGACTCCCTTTTTGAGTGCAGGTTTGGATTCTTTGCAATGACTGTAACGATGTTTCGGAAGTGCTGTTCCACATCGTAGGACACAAGTGCAACCACTGCAAATCCTACAACACCAGGACAATCTCTACTCCACCTGTTCCTGCTCTGTAGCCTCTCCTTCCTCATCATAAGCACGAAGAATTTAAGAACATTTATTCAAGGAATTTTATCCCTTGATACAAATCAGAAGAGGCCATTCCTTTATTCTGCCTCCACATTGAAACTACTTCTGTTTGAATTTGATTCCTTTTTTTTAAAAGAAAAAAGGATTAATTTTATATTTTCATTACTAATTCAAGTGTCTCTTTATTTTGCATCTGATTTTATAGGTTGCACTTTTTTTTCACCGGGATTTTAGTGCTGGGTAATGAAGAATACCATTTTCACTTTGCTCTTGAGGAGTTCTCAATTTATCTATTTATTTATCATTTCCACTCATTAGAATTTAACAAATTCCACATAGATAAGTGCAGCTGATTAACTTAAAAAAAAACTAGTGGCGAAATTGGTCGTGATCTTCTCCTCTCCTTCCAAGTAAACAACGTCAGTGTAGAAAAAGCAACCCAGCTGCAATTTATGATGCAGCATTTTTCTTCTCCACCGGTAATTTTTTTTTTGGTAATTTAAATATCCAGTTAGTCTAGAAATGATCGACTTGATTCCAAGGCTATTAGTATAAATTAAAACGGTAAATCTAAATGGTTAGTGGTCGGCTAGAAAATAAATCTAAAGGGTAATATATATCATTTTAGAAATATAATTAATCATTAATATATATAGAGAGATAATTTTTAAAAATTAAATATGAAATTAGGTGAGAAAAGATATAATTAATTTGTTATAATATTATTTGAATATCTTTCATAATAATGACCTTAAAAATTATAAAAAAATTCATTATAACTAAACATATTTTAAGCATTTGGCAGTGTCCAAATTAAAAAGCGTATATGAAGTTCCAACATCATAAAATTTTCAAAACTCAAATATAATATGTTCATAAAATTTAAACTCTTATTCGATAGGGAACTCGATCACATGCGCAGAAGTTTGCCCTTCGATAATATATTATAGTTTATGTTACGGCCTACGTTTTATATTTATTTTAAATCCATTAAACCAAGTCGAGTTCCGGCCGGTTTTATGAAGTTCAGTATAACAGCAAATTACCGAATAAATTTTTAAAAGATCTAAATCCCGTATTCTAATTTTAAAATTATTTTATGTTTAAAAACTCACTGTTTTTAATATAATTGATTAAATTTATGTTTAAGATTATAGATATAATAAGTAAAATTAGACTAACACATAAAACTTAGTTTTGTATCATTCTGAACTCTTTAAATCTATAAATAGGTTTCAGCCAAATCCAAACTAAAACTGACTAATTGATCTAAAGAACTCGGAATAATATGAAATCAGATCTCATCAAGTACTTTTGATTATATACACGCTTTCAAATATTAATTTGACATACTATAATGAACGTAATGATTTTTTCATTATGAATTGATTCGATTCATGTTGAAAATACTGCTTTTAGTATAGTTTGTCAAATTGATATTTGAGGATATGAATATTATTATAAAAATTAGACGAACACATAATACATAATTTCATTTCATTCCTAACTCTCTAGATCTATCAGTCGATTTTGATTTAGATTTTGTCAAAATCGGCTGATGGACCTAGAGAGTTTGAAATGATATGAAACTAAATCTCATGTATTCATCTAATTTTTAATTATATTTATGTCATCAAATATCAATTTAGAATATTATATTTTTTTCAAGTCGAATCAAAAATTTTAATTATTAAAAAAAATTAATGGATTGCTAATGTAGCAATGGATTAAATTTTTTAATAATTAAAAAATTTGATTCAAATTGAAAAATATAGTGAATCAAATTAATATTCAAAGATACAAATATAATTAAGAGAATTAGATGAATACATAGAATTTAATTTCATATCATTCACTCTCTAAATTCATTTGTTGATTTCAATTAAATCTATGTTAAAATTAATTAATGGACTTAGAGAATTTGAAATGATGTGAAACTATGCCTCATAATTCATCTAATTCTACTGATTATATCTATTTTCTCAAACATCAATTTGACACGTTATATTGAGAGTAATATTTTTTTTTTTTGAATACGAATTACTTTCTAGATCTATAAATCAATTTTTGTCAAAACTTACTAATAAATTAAAGAACTCGAAATTATATGAA
Organism: Zingiber officinale; assembly: GCF_018446385.1. NCBI lineage: Eukaryota > Viridiplantae > Streptophyta > Magnoliopsida > Zingiberales > Zingiberaceae > Zingiber > Zingiber officinale. The sequence continues at coordinate 110,222,145 of NC_055997.1, forward strand.
ATCGTCAGATTTTTTGATTACATCAATCATACTACATTGATAATAATAATTTTTTAAAATATAAAATAAATTCTTAACTGATTACTACGTTGTAACAATGAATTAAGAAATTTACTGTGTTGATAAATAATATCCCAAATCGATTATTATAATATAGTAATCAATTGCTACACTAACAGAGATAAAAAATAGTATCGAATATGTGATTTAATAACTTTAAATTAAAATTCGTGATTTAAATATTTTAGAAACTTACGTAGTAATTTGCCGGTATCACTATAACAGAGATAAAAAATAGTATCGAATATGTGATTTAATAACTTTAAATTAAAATTCGTGATTTAAATATTTTAGAAACTTACGTAGTAATTTGCCAGTATCAACCATAGTGAGAAACCGGACCGGTAGGTTCGTTGCTTTATCTCCTCTGTTGGATTCAAATTTCAAATCTGGAAGCAAACAAACAAGCGGAGAAACTGCAGGGCGTTGCGGCTCTTCGTCCTCGACGCTCACATTGGAAAGACGGCGAATCCAGCGGACGAGGGATAGGGCTTATGGAGATCGGGGCGGAGGCGGCGGAGGGGCTGGGGAGATCCGATATCTTCCACGTCGTCAAGGAGATCCTCGGGTTTGTTCTCTACATCCACCACCAGATCCCCTCGTAAGCTTCCGAAACCCTAAACCCCCTCATTTGTTTGCTTCTTATGGTTCTTTTCGCTTGCAATTTCTTTTCCTTCTGATTGTTGTTAGAAGGGATAGTTCGAACATCTTCTTTGATCGGGATAACCAACTAACCAAGTGTGCAATCGGGTGTAGGATTGTCGAACGTCGTGTATATTTGTGCGGAAATTTCATAGTTTTAGCCTTCTTTTAGTTCTTGATTGTGATTAGGTTTTGCTGCAGAGGTTGGGGACCTTTCTTCAATTCAGGATTGGGTTCCTTGGAATCTCTTTGGTTTGCGGAGATTTGTGCTGTAAAAGTAGAAATTTGAAAAGCTGAACTGTTCCCTACTATGCTGTGTTTGAAGACTACAACTAATCACCAACACCATCCTATGTTACTGGGTTACTGGTTTCGTAATCCCTCTCACCTAAAAAGTCCACTCAATGATGATGATTTACTCCCTTCATCTCATCCTGAGGCTGGGGTGATTGGGTGATCTGTCACCATTTACCACATGGGTTACTGATTTCGTTCTTTTACATAAAGCATGAAAATATCAACTAGGTTACAATTTTTGGATTACAAAGAGCTACTGGGTGGGTGAGGGAGGGCATGGTTAAGAACCTTTCATTTCTATTCCATTGTATGATAACTTCTGATACCACCATCACTTTTTTTTCCTCTTTGAATATCTTACGTGGACGAAGAAATTTCTTACAATAAACACACAAATGCAACTAAATACAAACTAATGTAGTAAACAAAATTATAATCAAATATCTCTTGTTTGTTTTGTTATATAGGATGCTCAATGTAGCCCAACAATGTAACAATACTTTCTCTGGATCCACTAGTGAACGAAACTTCGATAAAACCCATCCACCAATTAGTTGACTATTTTGTTATCTTCCAGTTGACTACTTGTTGCCTTCTACTCCATTGCTCCATTATAGCCCTTCAAAATTCAAGTGTTGTTATAGCTTTATCCGCATCTTAGGTCATTCACAAATACCTATTTTAGAATTGCTATTATCATTTTCAGTCGACTAGCAAACATTTTGGTTGTTGATAAATAACTTAAGTCGATTGGTTAGTCGATTGATAAATATTATATTTGCTTGCAATTAACCTGAGTCGATGGGCTAATGGACTCTACCAATTGATTGATATCCTCATCAGACCAGTCAACTACTTCAAACTTTATATTCATCCAAACTACAACTTTGTAGTTTTAGGTTCTTCAATCAACTACAATTACACTATCAATCGATTGCAAATACCCCAAATTTGTCTAAACAATGCTCCTCTTCACCAGTTGACTTGCACTCTAATTCTATTCATACCAAGGTTGAATCCATGTCGTGCCAAGAGACTCTAAATCTATGGGACTTTCACATTTGCTTAGTACAAGTCAACCTTGACTTATTAGAACCTTCTTGTGCCAAGGGATTCCTTGTTTTCAAAATTTCCAATGCCTAGAAACTATTACTATGGGACTTCAACTTTGTTTAGCATTCAATCACTCTTGACTTTCCAAGACTTTCATCATTATCAAGTTCACCATTGTCAAGCATCTAATCCTCCTAGACCTGCTTAAATTTCCTCACTTGCTCAACATCCGGTTCTTCTTAACCTCTTAGAACTTACTTCACTACTAAGCATCCAGCAATTTTTTCACGGCTTGGACTTCTTTACTTGCCCAACATCCAATCCTCTTTGGCCGTTAGGACTTCCTTCGTCGTCAAACATCTAGTCAACATCGACCCACTTAATTTTTTTTCCAAATTCAAGTATCCAATCACCTTAACCTACTCGTCACATCTTCTCTAATCATCCATCATATTAGTCAAACACAAATATATTGTTCGAATATCAAAATCCAATTTGTACCATTGTTAACTTAAACCAAGAGCTAATTGCACCAACAATAATGTGCTATTGTGATAAATCAGTTAGAAGAAGGCCAGAGATCTCTAGCAAAGTTTCATATTTTCTTTTTATTGCATAATAGAAACTATACTACTTGGCGCAGAGTGTTAATCAGGATGAAGCTTAACCTTTTGTAACTCTACACCAATTGAACATCCTTGTCTGTTATTTGGTGTGAGCATGCGGACCACTTAGCATTAGATAAATGATATGTTTTGTCAGTTTTGCTAAAAGTGGATTTGCAACTTTACAAGACTTAAATTCCTTATCAATTGAACATGAATCAAAAAATTTCTTGATGTTCCTCTTCCTGTTCAGGATTCTGCAGCACATTGAAAATGAATATGAAGCTCTGAAGGAAGACTATAAAACTTTGGTAGGTGAAATATTCAGTGTGTGCTGGACAGGTTCTCATGTGGTCAATTTATTTCATCTGATGAAGCTTCTTATTTTAGGAAGAGACATGTCTTTCACCAAATGCAACAAAGGCATCTGATAGGCGGAAACATAACCTAAGGAAAAGAGAGATTAAGCAAGGGATAAGAAGGATGGAAAAAGTGACATGTAAAATTTCTGCTTTACTTTCAGCACTTCAACTAGCTCTAGACGAAATGCCCGACATACAAGAAGTTATTTTGGTTCTTGGAGGAAGTCTTATAAGGCCTCAACATGTGTATCAGCTAGTATTCAATGGAGGAAAACTTGATTTTGGTAGAGCTACTGAATCCACCAAGAGTAAAGTTGCAGATTTCATTGCCAAAAAGGTTGGTCTTTTGTGTAACTATATAGCTAGTTGTTCATTTGCATTTCTTAACTCTGCTAACTTGATTTTCACGACCAGTCTATTAGAGCTTTAATATCAGCTGGTGTAGGAAGCTTTTCTTTAATAGGTTTGCCACTTAATTTGCCTATTTTCTACTCTAATGAAGATAACAGTAAGCACTCCCACTTAGCATCAACTCTGAGTTCTTTGTAGGCCCATCTAAGCTGTTCTTGTTGGTCAGAAGTTACTCAACTTTCAGACTGCCGCTCCATTTTTTGCCTAAGCGTGATTTTAGATTTAGCAGCAAGGTAACTCAATATCCTATACTATTGATAATATGCCGATATTATATCCGTCAATTCTGTCTCAGATTGTAAAAACTTTTAACTTGTTTGCATCATTACAGGTAGTACCGCTCAAATTACATATAAAGTGCAAGGTTCCAATACCTCCCACTAGCAGTTCAGACAATACATCACTAGCTTCTATCTCTACATGTCCGAATTCAAATGAAAATGATGTGATGTGGTAAGTAGACCCCAACTTGTTAAGCATTTGTTTTACCTGTAGTTACGTGAAGCATCAATCTCATTTAGTCATCTTTTCCTCGAATTTATAAGATTGACATCATACTTTTTCATGAAGAGAAACTTAGCCACTAGATGATTGCCGCTAGTGTTAATTCTAATGGAAAAAACGTTAACAGTATTAAAGAGAAATTCAACCCACACCATCTTCCTACTCTGTGCTGATTGCGTTTCTCTGCATTCCATTGCAATTGTTCATCTGCAAGTTGATCTGACAAGTTCATCTTTTATAGGTTTCAGTGCAAACATGCTATCAAGGGATTGGCATGCAGGGTTCCCTCAGAATGCTAGAAGTTCAATTTCTTTCATAACAGACACATCTGTATTTTTTTTCTCTCCTCTGTCTTGTTGTCCCTAGAGCCTTGGATGAACGGGCATAAGAATTCTCTGGCTTCACTGACCCCATCTCTATTCGTAGCTACATGTTCATTCTGGATAAAAATGAACTATAATTACTCATATTTTTGTAAATTGAATAACAGAATGAATGATTGATGAGTCAAGGAACCAGGATAGCATTGTAGATTGCATATTAAACCAGTGTGTCTTGTCCACGAGAGAAGGTTTAAGTGTTTTTTTACCAATGGTACAAAATGTTTTGATGCATGGACAACCTTTGACAAATAAATAAATAAATAAATAAGAATTTGAGCAATGGAATTTCTCATTTCAAGGTTCAAAATAAATCTTCATCCTCAACAACTTGAAGCAATTTCCCTTAATCTATGGTTCAGAACAGTATTGGAATAAAACAAAATCATCACCAAATAAGTTTACCAAAAGAAGGTTTTCTTGCTGTATCTCTCAGTTCTAGCCCACTCTCATCATCCAAATCAATAAATAAAGTGTAACAGTTCGCAGCAACTAAACATTAAAAAACTCCCGGCAATAAACTAAAACGTAAAAAATCATTGATTTTAATATAATTTATTAAATCAATATTTGAGGGCATAAATATAATTAGGAGAACTAGTTGAAAATATAAGATTTAGTTTCATGTCATTCCAAACTTTCTAGATCTATCAAATGATTTCAATCAAATCCATATTAAAATTGGCTAACCTAGAGAGCTCGGAATAACATGAAATTAGATCCTATGTACTCGTCCAGTTCTCCTAATTATATCCATGTTCTCAAACATCAATTTGGATAATAATATATTAAAAGCAATGATTTTTTGAACAAAAATCACTCTCTAGATCTATCAACCGATTTTGATCAAAACAGATTGGTGGACCCATGGTTTGCAAATCGCGATCCGAATCGTAGGATTGTACGATCCTACGATTCGGAAACCCAAAATCGATCCAGGATTGTGCAGAATTAAGTTTTGAGTAGGATTGCAGCAAGATCGGTAGTATCGGAACAGAATCGGTAGGATCATAACAGGATCGGAGTAGAATCGGAGCAGGATATGTGGAAGCTTTAAGAGATCATAACTTTTGACTCGGATTGAACTAGGGGGCCTATAATATATCAAATCAAAGCTCGTTCAGAGATCTTTAATAAATTTCAAAGTTTATCCTTAACCACCCTATTTCAAAATCAAAAAAATATTATTTAAATCCTTTTTTAATGCTCAGAAGATTTAATCTTTTTTTATTATTTTTTTTCCTTCTTGTTAGGGTTTTAAATTATTTAAACATATGTTTAATTATTTTTGAGTTAGTTTTTTATCAATAATATTCTATCAATTCTTTTCCCCAAAATGATGAGTTTTTGGATGTATATTGTCTAGTATTGTGTGACATCAATCAGTCTTTAGAAGATTATTTCCGACATTCATATTTGAATCAAATGATTCAATATCTTTCGTTATGTATGTTAGGTGCTTTGTTGGTTTTTAAATTGGATCACCTTATAAACCAAGGAAATATTTTTGACATTGAATGTGTTATTATTATTATTTTAATAGAAATTTTATATTCTTTTATTTTATAATATGAAAATATAAATATTATTACTATGTGAGAATGGTAGTTAAATTACTAGTTAATTTAAATTTGTACATATAGTAATGTAATGTGAGGTGTTGAGTGTAAATGATTGTATATATATGCAAAATTAGTTATCTATTTATATGTAAATGAGTTTTTTATGTATTTTTCTAATTATTAATCATGCATGATAAGATTTTAAGGTTTTTTGGTAGGATCATACGATTCTACGATCCGATCCCGACCGATCTGATCCTGACCCTAAATCGATTCTGCGTAGAATCGTTATTCAACAAACTATGGATGAACTTAGAAAGATAATAATCATATGAAATCAAGTTTTATGTATTCATCCAGTTTTTTCTGATTATATCCATGTCCTCAAATATCAATTTGACATACTATATTAAGAATATTAATTTTTTGAATACAAAATGAATTCTTAATCAATTGCTACATTGTAAGGGACTTATAATATGAATATCCTGAATAGATTATATACTGTAGCAATGAGATATGTAACAGAGATAAAAATGATAATTGAATATGTAATTTTAAAATTAAAATACATGATTTAAATATTTTAAAACTTTACCGACGTGATTTGGTAATTTGCCGATATAAATCATAATGAGAAAACCGGATCGGTGGGTTTGTTGCTTCATCTCCTTCATTGGATTTAAATTTGAAGTAAACAAACAAGTAGAGAAACTGCAAGGCGTTGCAACTCTTCATCCTCGACGCTTACATTGGAAAGATGGTGAATCCAACGGACGAGGGATATGACTTATGGAGATCGAGGCGAAGGTGCCAGAGGGTTGGGAAGTAGGGATGACAATTTCCTCTGACCCGACGGAGGTTCGATACTCAACCTGAATAGAGGAGGGTATGGAGGGATTTTTTTAAACTCGATTAAATAATTAGGTAATCGGGTATGAAGATTTTCAGGTTCAGATATGAAGGCGGATATCCTGACGACTTATCCTGAGCAACAGTGGGAGACATCCAACGTGGATGGTCTGACAAGGCAAAATTGATTTTTTTTATTTCCCTCTCTCACCTGCATGTAATTTTTTCTCTCCCGCATGGACATTGGTGTGGTTTTTACAAACCAGCACCAACATATACATAAACACCAACACAAAGATCAGCATCAACAGTGGTACAAACCACGCAAATCAGCATCATGTTGGTGCTAATCTTTAAAGATCAACACCAATAGTGGTGTTGATCAACACAAATCAGCACCATGTTAGTGCTAGTTTTTAAAGATCAACACCAACAGTGGTACAAACCAGCGTAAATAAGCATCATGTTGGTGCTAGTCTTCAAAGATCAGCACTAACAGTGGTGTAAACCAGCTCAAATCAGCATCATGTTGGTGCTGGTCTTTAAGGATTTGCACCAACAGTGGTGCAAACCAATACAAATTAGCACCACGTTGGTGCTAGTTTAAACAAATTAGTACTAACGTTGTGTTGATTTGCGCAAACCAGCACCAACAGTGGTGCAAACCAGTGCAAATGGTGCTGGTTTGCGCAAATCAGCACTATGTTGGTATCTTTAAATATCAACACCAACAGTAGTAGAAATCAGTGCAAATCAGCACCACATTAGTGCTGGTTTGCTCAAATCAGCACCACGTTATTGCTGGTCTTTAAAAATCCACCAACGGTGTGCAAATCAGCACCATGTTGGTGCTGATTTTAAAGATCAGCACCATGTTGGTACTGATTTTAAATATCAACACCAACAATTGTTCAAACCAGTGCAAATCAGCAGCACCTTGGTGCCGGTCTTTAAAGATTAGCACCAATAGTGGTGCAAATTACACCACGTTGGTGCTAATTTACGTAAACTAGCACCAACGTGGTGCTGATTTGCACAAATCAACACCACGTTGGTACTGATCTTCAAAAATCAGCACCAACAATGGTACAAACCAGCCAAATCAGTATCACATTGGTGCTAGTCTTTAAAAATCAGCACCAACAGTGGTGTAAACCAACACAAATCAACACCATGCTAGTGCTAGTTTGAGCAAATCAATACCAACGTGGTGTTGATTTGTGCAAACCAGCACAACAGTGGTGCAAATTAGCGTAAATGGTGCTGGTTTGCGCAAATCGACACTATGTTGGTGCGATCTTTAAATATTAGCACCAACAGTGTGGAAACTAGTGTAAATCAGCACCACATTAGTGTTGGATTGCTCAAATCAGCACCACGTTGGTGCTGGTCTTTAAAGATCCACTAATAGTGGTGTAAACAAGCATAAATTAACACTATGTTGGTGCTAGTTTTTAAAGATTAGTACCTACAATTATGCAAACTAATGCAAATCAGCACCACGTTTGTGCTGGTCTTTAAAGATTAGCACCAACAGTGGTATAAATTAGCACCACGTTAGTACTGGTCTTTAAAGATCAACACCAACAGTAGTGCAAACTAGCGCAAATCAACATCGCATTGATACCGGTCTTTAAGGATCAACACCAACAGCGGTGTAAACTAACGCAAATCAACACTACGTTTGTGCTAGTTTGAGTAAATCAATACCAACATGGTGCTGATTTACATAAACCGACACCAATAGTGGTGCAAACTAGCTCAAATGGTGCTAGTTTGCGTAAATCAACACTACGTTGGTGTTGATCTTTAAATATCAACACCAACAGTAGCGGAAACAAGCGCAGATTAGCACCACATTAGTGCTGGTTTACTCCAATCAGCACCCCGTTAGCGCTGGTCTTTAAAGATTAACACCAACAGTGGTGCAAACCAGCACAAATTAGCACCATGTCGGTGTTGGTCTTTAAAAATCAGCACAGACAATTGTGCAAACTAGTGCAAATCAGCATCACCTTGGTGCTAGTTTTTAAAAATCAACACCAACAGTAGTGCAAATCACACCACGCTTGTACTGATTTTTAAAGATCAACACCAATAGTAGTGCAAACTAGTATAAATTAGCATCATGTTGGTGTTGCTTTACGCAAATCAGCACCACGTTGGTGCTGGTCTTTAAAGATCAACACCAACAGTGGTCCAAACTAGCGCAAACCAGTACCACATTGATGTTGGTCTTTAAAGATCATCACCAACAGTGATGCAAAACAGCTCAAATCAGCAGCACATTGAAGATCAACACCAACAATATAAACCAGCGTAAATCAACACTACGTTGGTTAAAGACCAGCACCAATAGTGGTACAAACCAGCGCAAATCAGCACCAACACATTGGTGCTGATTTACACAAATCAACACCATTTGGTGCTGGTCTTTAAAGATCAGCACCAACAGTGGTGCAAATCAGCGCAAATCAACACCATGTTAGTATTGATCTTTAAAGAATAACACCAACGATGATACAAACCAGTGCAAATCAACACCATATTGATGTTGATCTTTGAAGATCAACACCAACAGTGGTGTAAACCAACACCACATGTTGCTGGATCATTTATATTGGCTCATTTTTTGTCCATGGGACTATCTATCAGGCTTTTAACTCTTTGTGTACAATAATGTGTGATCCCGTCCGGAGGCTGAGTCGGACGGAGGCTGGTCGAGGTGTCCCGATGGTTGACGAAAGGTCGTAGAAGATGATTCGGCTCCCACGGGTAGCTGACGCTGCTGCAAGACCCTGCACACCAGGGCCGTCTCAAGATTCCTTGAGGCCCTAGGCAAAAAAAAATAAAAAACAAATTTTTTTAATATATTTTTAATTTTTTTAAACATTTTTCATTTAGATTTGGGACCGAAAATAATAATTAAAAAAAATATTTTTAAAATTAGTTATTAAAAAGAATTAAATATTATTTTTTAAAAAAAGATAATTTTTTATATAAAATTTAGTTTTCTGATGGGTATTTTGATAATATTTTTATTTTTTATTAATAAAATTATTAAATTATTTAATCTTTTTAGTTAGAATGTCAAATAGATTTTATTAATTTTAATTTTAAAAAATTTATTTTTGCTAATGCATTTTACTTTGTATTTTATGATAAAAAAAATCTCTAATTCATATTATTATCGAGAAATAAAAAGAAAGAGCGAGAAAGAAATATTATCGGCAAAGGAAGAGAAGAACGTTCTCTGCAAGTATCATCGGTGAGGAAGGAGAAACATGCAAAATCGCTGATGAAAAAAGAAAAGGGCGCAATGCACTGATGATAGAACTATTAAGATTTTTAAGAAATATTGAGAAGAAAAGAATTCATTAGGTTTTATAAGAATAGTATTACTAATTGTAAAATAAAATGGGAATCGGAGTAATAATAAAAAAAGAAAGAAATATGTCAATTTAAAAATGAATTATATTTAAGGTAGAATAAAATCTCATATAAAATTATGGTAGACAATTAATGAGAAAATAAAGATAAGTACAAGGTATAAATAGGAAGTGGAATCGATAATGAATTAATTGATAAGGTGTCATTAATGAATTAGCAAGACATTTATAATTAATTAATATTAATGATGCTAATTTAATTTTTTAAATATCTTTAATTAATTAATCAATTGGCCCCATTAAAATTGGGGCCCTAGGCATAGGCCTTAATGGCCTATGCCTTGAGCCGGCCCTGCTGCACACACTCAGACAATCTCCCCCCTCACGTTAGAGACCGAAACCCAGGGAAAAAGTCCCCGGATCAGGCCTTCCGACGCTCAAGTCAGGTCCTTTTCCCCCAGAAAGAACAGAGAGAAGAAGAAGGAAAAAAGTGTGGAAAAAATTGACCAGAGAGTGTGTGCGCATACCTGCATACGAGGGATTCTTCGCCTTTTATGCCTCCCCTTTTTGGAGCCTGCCATCCTGTCAGAAAAAATGTTAGACGCTGGGCTTTGTCGCCTCATTCCGGACACCTGTCGTGTTGCTATTTGTTGTGCGAGCATGTTTCCGTTTTGGAACCTCCGCTTTCGTACATGAATTTTGTCTTGTAGTGGGGGACAGCTGGCAGGCTACTACTGGTTATGAGGGCATCTTTTCGTTTTAGGAATCTCCGCTTTCGCCCGCAGTGTCGATATGCAATGACTCTCCTCGGTGAACCGTTGAGATTCTCCGCCCCCGTATTACTCAGCTCTTCCGATCCATGGTGTCCCTGCACCGGCCTGCACCCGTGGTTCGTATTTCCGGGCCTGCACCCGTGGTTCGCATTTCCGGGCCTCACTTCCAGTTCTTTGAATCGCAGGCCGGTAGATCGGACTTCCCCTAAACAGCCTTGCCGATGCCGACCTGTATCCTGCGCTTTGTACTTCCCGGCCCCCAACCGCAGGTCTGTAGATCGGGCTGCTTCTGATCAGCTCTGCCGCTTCCGACCCATTGGCCTATACTTCCAGTTCTTTGAATCACAGGCCTGTAGCTCGGACTTCCTTTGGACAACCCTGCTGATGCCGACCCGTGACTTGTGTTCCGACTGACGTCTTCCCTTGTCTTCCGCTGCTTTGCCCCCTTGATTGACCAGCCTGCCTGACCTCTGACTATCACACCTGCTTGCCTTTAACCGCCCCGTCAGCCTATCCATTGACTGCCGCATTACCTTACCTATCGACCACCACGTCCTCTTGACTTTTGACCGCCATATGGCCTTGACTCTTCTAACCCTTTCCTCATGGGCCCCTCCATTACCAACTGTATCACAAGCCTCCCTCACAAGTCTAGTCGAAGGAGGACGACAGTCTGACTAACTAGACCTTCGCACCTCTCTACGACGTCAGCATATCTCTGGGACCTCAGCATATCTCCGTGCTTCTACCTCAGCGCATCTCTGTGACCTCAGCATATCTCTGCGTGCTCTGCTTCCTGCGTCACGCACCAACTCTTGCATCGCGTCACCTGGGCTTTGACATCAACCTTTGTGTCGTGTCGCCTGAGATACCATGCCTCCTTAATTGCATCGGCAGTCGCCTGGGGCACCGTCCCCATGTTGGTTGCTACTCGGAAAACCTAGAGGTTCCACTGTACAAAAATTTTATACAAAGATCTGAACCTTTTCCTAGCTACCATGTGTTCTTTTAAATTAAATTTTGGATCGCCTGCGAAACTTAACACGTTTGATCCAAAACTTAATCTATTTGTTCTTTTAGGTTTTGACTTGGATCTCCTGCGGAACTTTACACGTTTGATCCAAATCACCTAAGTTATTAATTCCATTAAATATTAATTTCCATAATTGGTTCCCAGTACTGACGTGGCGAGGCACATGGCCTTCTTGGATATGAGAGCAACCACCACCGACTAGACAAAACCTTTTATAGAAAGCTAATATTTAATTTCCTAAAATAACTTTAGGTTAACCGAAAGGAACAATCAAATCACAAGGAAAAGAAAAACAAAAGAACACTATATCGAAAACAAATTTGAAACACTAAAATCGTATGCCTCTTGTATTTGGTATTATTTCCAAAAATAACTAGTATGATGCGGAAAGGAAAAATACTAATTATATCTTTTAGAAAGACCTCTTGATCTTCTACCGTATTCCTCTTCTAACCTCGGACGTTGTGTGGGCAACGATCTTCCGAGATGAGAACCACCAACCACCTTCTTCTTCCTTACAAGTTTCGGCCATCAAAACTTCTCTTAGGATGAAGAGGTTCGACCACCACCACCATGCTCCAAGGGATGCTAGAAACAAAACTTTCTTTCTCTCCTTCTTCTCTAGACTTGATCCGGCCACCATATAAATCTCCACAAGAGGATGAGGTTTGGCCATCAAAGAGAAGAGAGGAGGATGGCCGGCCATACCAAGGAAGAAAAAGAGAGAGGAAAAATAATAGAATTCTTGTCATGAAGGCACCTCTACCCCCTCTTTTATAATCCTTGGTCTTGGCAAATAAGGAAATTTTAATAAAAACTTCCTTAATTCCTTTGTCATGAAAAATAAATTTAATTGATATAAAATCAATTTCTCTTTTATTAATCAACATGGCCGGCCACAATAATCTAAGCAAAGGAAATTTAATTCAATCAAGAATTAAAACCTTCCTAATTTGTTTCCGAAAATTTTAAAAATAAAATTTCTCTAACAATTTATCCCTTCATGGTGATTTGTAAAAAAGGAAACTTATAAATTAAAATCTCTCTTTAAACATATGGATATTTATAAACAAGGAAAACTTAAAATCTTTCCTTTAAAAATAAATCTCCATGACAAGAAAGATTTTAATTAAAACTTATTCTCCTCTTAATTCCATGTTGACACATCATCAAACTTCTCATGTTGATTTAAATTTGCAAGCAAAACCAAACGTGAACAGAACTTATCACGTTTGACTTAATTGCCAAGCAAAACCGTGAACAAAGCTTTCTCACGTTTTAAGTAATTCATGTTGACTTAATTGCCAAGCATAAAAACGTGAATTGCTTCTCATGTTGATAAGCAACACCAACATAAGTTGATGTTTTGTTCACGTTGATTTCAACAATGTGAAGCTTACTTAGATAGCAACATCAACTACATGAATTAGAAGATGGGCTTAGATGGATACAAGATTTTATATAGAGGCTACGATAGGGACCGAGAGGAGGAATTGGTTTTGGTCTCCCGATAAAATTAAGCATCCCGTGTTCGCCCCGAACACACAACTTAATTTTATCAATGATAATTCATTCCACTAGAGAACTATCATTGAACTACCGCACCAATCCCAAATTATATTTTTGGGCTCCTTCTTATCATGAGTGTGTTAGTCTCCCTGTGTTTAAGATAACAAATGTCCACTAATTAAGTAAGTTACTGACAACTCGCTTAATTAATATCTAGCTCCAAGAGTAGTACCACTCAACTTCATCAACATGTCGGACTAAGTCCACCTGCAGGGTTTAACATGACAATCCTTATGAGCTTCTCTTGGGGACATTCTCAACCTAGATTACTAGGACACAGTTTCCTTCTATAATCAACAACACACACTATAAGTGATATCATTTCCCAACTTATCGGGCTTATTGATTCATCGAACTAAATCTCACCCATTGATAAATTAAAGAAATAAATATCAAATATATGTGCTTGTTATTATATTAGGATTAAGAGCACACACTTCAATAATAACTGAGGTCTTTGTTCCTTCATAAAGTCAGTATAAAAGGAACGACCTCAAATGGTCCTACTCAATACACTCTAAGTGTACTAGTGTAATTATATAGTTAAGATAAACTAATACCTAATTACACTACGACCTTCCAATGATTTGTTCTTTTCCATTTTGGTCGTGAGCTACTGTTTATAATTTATAAGGTACTGATAACATGATCTTCTGTGTGTGACACCACACACCATGTTATCTACAATATAAATTAATTGAACAACTACATTTATCATAAATGTAGTCATTTGACCAATGTGATTCTTATTTCTAGATAAATGTTTATACCAAAAGCTAGGCTTTTAGTATACACTCTAACAATCTCCCACTTATACTAAAAGACTAAGATGTCATATCTGCTGCCATACATCTGATTCCCATCCCTTCAACATGCCCATCAAAAGCTATTGCCTTAAGGACCTTAGTGAAAGGATCTATAGGTCATCACCTGATGCAATCTAGGCGGCAACAACTTCTCCTCGTTTATACGATTCCTCGTATTGGGTGGTACTTGCGCTCTATTGTGTTTACTTGCCTTATAGACTTATGGTTTCTTCGAGTTTGCTACTGCACCAACATTATTACAATAAATTGTAATAATTTTTGGAAAAACCAGAAATCATATCTAAGTCTATCTTGAGGTTATTGAGTCATTCAGCTTTTATGGCTACCTCAGAGGCTTGCCATATACTAAGCTTCTATGGTGGAGTCCAGAAAAACACCTATGCTTATCACTCTTCCATAGTTATGACTTTACCTCTCTAAAGTAAACACAAAACCCCGAGGTTGACTTATTATTGTCCCTATCTGATTGGAAGTCAAAATCCATGCAACCCACAAGGACTAAATTAACTGCCTTGTAAGCTAGCATATAATCTCTAGTGCCTCTAAGGTACTACAATATATGCTTTACTGCAGTCCACTGTCCTTGTCCAGGGTTACTTTGATATCTGCTAACTATGCCCTTGGCAATACAGATTTCTGATCTCGTGCATAGTATACATTAGGCTTCCAACAGCCGTAGTATAAAGAACTGCCTTTATTTCCTTTATCTCCTTTGATGTCTACAGAGACATATCTTTAGATAAAATTACTCCATCCTGAAAAGGTAAGAAACCTTTCTTGGAGTTTTGTATGCTTAAAACGAGCAAGGATTTTTCCGATGTATGAAGCTTGGGATAAGTAAAATATTCTTTTCTTGCGATCCCTTATTACTTTGATCTCAAGAATATATACATTCTCCCAAGTCCTTTATATCAAATTGTTTGGACAACCATACCCTTACTTCTGACAACATTTTAATATTGTTTCCAACTACCAAAAATGTTATCTAAGTATAGTACAAGAAATACCACCACGTTTCCATCACATCTTTTGTATACACAAGACTTATCCGGTTACTAAATCCATAGATCTGGATTACTTTGATAAACCGGATGTTCCAAGACCTTGAAGCTTTGCCTCAGTCCATAGACTGATTGAGCTTGCACACAAGATGCTCTTAGCCCTTTGCAATGAACCCTTCTGGTTGCTTTATATGGATGTTTTCTTCAAGACTTCCATTAAGGAATGCTGTCTTGACATCCACTTGCCAAATAGATAAAAGAATCCGGATAGACTTAAGCATGGCTACCAGTGAAAAAGTTTCCTTTTTCATCTAGCCTTGCTTTGAAAGTTTCTACCTTCCTGTCTATCCCTCTTTTCCTAATATAGACCTTTTTACACCCAAAGGCTTTTATACCATTTGGTGGTTCTATAAGCTTCCAGATTTTATTAGAATACATATATTCTAATTCTGTTATTCATTACTCTTTGCCAAGATATTGCATCTTTATCTTGGAGTGTTTCGTCATATGTCCGGAGATCAGGTTCATGTCCTCCAGGGATCGAGTCCAAAAACTCTCCTAAAACATGAATCTTTTTAGGTTGCCTAACAACCCTCCCACTACGATGAGGCACTTTCTGCAATTGTGTATCATTTGTGATACGTGTTGCAGTTTCCTTGTGGTATCTCATCTTGTACAGTTGGTACTAGATTAGACATGTCTTTTATTATTTCCGTAAGAACAAATTTACTTATGGGCACTTGGTTTATTACATAGTCCTTTTCTAAAAATCGGTCATTGATACTATCAATGACCTTCTGATTTTTAAGACTATAAACCTACTTTCATTTCTCTAGGATAACTCACAAACAAGTGAATTCCTGTCCAACTTATCATTGTCTCTCTTCAGCATATGTGCTGGACTACCCGAGCCCGAATATGCTTCAAAATAGGCTTACGGCTATTCAACAATTCTATATGAGTAGAGAGTTCTGACTTTAGAAGGTACTATGTTCACTTCCGTTTCCAGAGTATATCCTTAAAATGAATTTGGTAATTTTCTAAATAACTCATCATTAATCTACTTATTTCCATAAGAGTCTTATACCTTCCTTTTTCTACACCATTCTGTTGGGGTATACCAGGTGTTGTTAGTTGGGATTGAATCCCTACTTCCGATAAGTGACTCCTAAATTCTCCCAAAAAAGGTACTTGCCACTACGATCTCACCGTAGTGTCTTGATACGTTTACTTTGACGTTTCTCTACATCAGCCTCGTACTTCTTTGAACTAATCAAAGCACTTAGACTTGCGGCACATCAAGTAAATATATCCGTATCTCAAATAGTTGTCTATAAAATAGACGAGATATTTGAAAATAACTTTTGTCTGGATAGTCATAGGATCATACAAATCAGAATGAACCAATTCCTATATATCTTTGGCTCCATACTCCTTAGACTTAAAAGCTCCTTGGTTATTTTCCTTCCAAGTAAGACTCGCAGGTTGGAAAGATTTCCACTACTAATGAACCCAAAAGATCATCAGCTACCAATGAATCCTACTTAAGTTAATATAACCTAGCCTTAGATGTCAAAGATATAATTGGTTCATTTTCGAAGGTTGCTTTCTCTTAAGTTAGAAGATGTGTTATTAATTTCCATTTGTTGCATCGTGGGAGTTATTGGATTATAAATTGTCAACCAACATACCAGAATAGATAACTTGCCTATTTTTCTTGATAACAACTTTGTTATCAAAATAGACACAATATCTATTCTATAATAGTTTAGAAACTGAAATCAGGTTCTTTCTAAACTTAGTATGTAAAGACAATTTCTAATAATCCAAATTTTATTCCTATTAGAGAATAAACCTCTCCCACTGCAACAGCTGCTACTTTTGCAGTAGTGCCCATGTGGATGATGTTTTTTTTATTTTCATTTAGTTGTCGGGTTTCCTGGAACCCTGCAATGAATTGCAGACATGATTAGTGGCTCCCATATCTACACACTAGGTACCGGTAGATAACTCCACTAAACATGTATCAACTAATGAATAAAATACACCTATATTGTTCTTAGTTCTAAGAGGACAGTCTACCTTAATGTCCAAATTCTATTTCCAATCAATTATAATTGAGACCACTAAGTCTATCCTAAAGTATATCAGCTAGGGATTGATCATCATCCTAAGAATCACAAAAATATTTGGTTAAGACCAACTCCTTAAAAATTCCTATGAATTTTGTATGCCACGTTAGTGTGAACGTATACAAATTCAAAGAGGAAATTTTATCATTTAATTTTATTATCTCGTCAACCTTATTTTATGACGAATAAAATTAATAGTTGGTCTATCTTTAATCAAATATTTGGTCAAGACTCTAAATTTAAAATAATATTGATTCCTCTAACAATACTATTTAAATTTACCAACACCTCAAAACACCGTGAATTTTGCATGCCACGTTAGTGTGGACGTATACAAAATCAACATTTGTAAGAGGAGGGTTTTACCCATTAACTATCTTGTCAACGTAACTTTATGGCAAATAAAATTATCTCAAACACCGTTAATTTTGTATGCCACGTTAGTGTGGACGTATACAAAATCAATCATTTGTAAGAGGGGTTTTAACCCTTTAATTTTATTATCTTGTCAACCTAGTTTTATGACAAATTAATAGTTGGTTTCATTTGGTCACACAAATAATAGCAGTGACTCCGATGGGGAAGATACTATTAGATGTGTCTAAGTGTATACCATTACTTGACACTAAGTCCATTAATAAGATTATGCCCCTTCCGTTGGGGAAGATCACACGCTCTTAATTAACTTCCTATAGTCATCCAAAAATGGAAGTCTGTTCTAGTGATCTGCAAACAAGCTCATCCGTTATGGAGGAAGGCACTCAGAGCCAACGCGCAAGCTTGTTTGCATCACTTACAAACCAGTAATGGAGACCATGGGATTTACTTAAAAATCCCTCTCCCACTTAGTTATTTATAAATGAGGAATTTTAAACTATGCTAGCCTACTAAACTTGTAAACTAACATGCACACACAACACAATATAAAAGCAATAAATAGAAAATCTAATTTTCAACTATTATGACTTTTATCTCTAGTTGTCCTCCGTGTGTTGTCATCCCAAGCTGCTGCCATATTTGGCCACCGCCACCGGGTCTAGCTGTCGCCTCCATCTTGCTCCTAGTTCCGCTGCGCCTCTGGTCCTTAGAAAGTTCCACGCTTTGCAAGATTCGATCCGCGACATAAATAGAATTTTACATTTTGATCCTATATTCCATAAAAGGAATGTACATATATCTAGATCAAAAATAAAATCCTAATAAAACTAAATACAGCTCCTGCTGTATTTTAATACAATCATGCACACACATATAAATGCCCTTGACATGTCCAAGGGTCCAATCACACACATAATAATTAAAAGCCATAATAGTTGGATCCTGCATCCACAAAGTTAGCACATCCTACTATTAACCTGCCTAAATTATGTATGACATGTGCATAATTAACCTAATACCAAATACACAGAGGCAAAACCCTAGCTCTGATACCAATTGTTGGTTGCTACTCGGAAAACCTAGAGGTTCCACTGTACAAAAATTTTATACAAAGATCTGAACCTTTTCCTAGCTACCATGTGTTCTTTTAAATTAAATTTTGGATCGCTTGCGGAACTTAACACGTTTGATCCAAAACTTAATCTATTTGTTCTTTTAGGTTTTGACTTGGATCTCCTGCGGAACTTTACACGTTTGATCCAAATCACCTAAGTTATTAATTTCATTAAATATTAATTTCCATAATTGGTTCCCAGTACTGACGTGGCGAGGCACATGGCCTTCTTGGATATGAGAGCAACCACCACCGACTAGACAAAACCTTTTATAGAAAGCTAATATTTAATTTCCTAAAATAACTTTAGGTTAACCGAAAGGAACAATCAAATCACAAGGAAAAGAAAAACAAAAGAACACTATATCGAAAACAAATTCGAAACACTAAAATCGTATGCCTCTTGTATTTGGTATTATTTCCAAAAATAACTAGTATGATGCGGAAAGGAAAAATACTAATTATATCTTTTAGAAAGACCTCTTGATCTTCTACCGTATTCCTCTTCTAACCTCGGACGTTGTGTGGGCAACGATCTTCCGAGATGAGAACCACCAACCACCTTCTTCTTCCTTACAAGTTTCGGCCATCAAAACTTCTCTTAGGATGAAGAGGTTCGACCACCACCACCATGCTCCAAGGGATGCTAGAAACAAAACTTTCTTTCTCTCCTTCTTCTCTAGACTTGATCCGGCCACCATATAAATCTCCACAAGAGGATGAGGTTCGGCCATCAAAGAGAAGAGAGGAGGATGGCCGGCCATACCAAGGAAGAAAAAGAGAGAGGAAAAATAATAGAGTTCTTGTCATGAAGGCACCTCTACCCCCTCTTTTATAATCCTTGGTCTTGGCAAATAAGGAAATTTTAATAAAAACTTCCTTAATTCCTTTGTCATGAAAAATAAATTTAATTGATATAAAATCAATTTCTCTTTTATTAATCAACATGGCCGACCACAATAATCTAAGCAAAGGAAATTTAATTCAATCAAGAATTAAAACCTTCCTAATTTGTTTCCAAAAATTTTAAAAATAAAATTTCTCTAACAATTTATCCCTTCATGGTGATTTGTAAAAAAGAAAACTTATAAATTAAAATCTCTCTTTAAACATATGGATATTTATAAACAAGGAAAACTTAAAATCTTTCCTTTAAAAATAAATCTCCATGACAAGAAAGATTTTAATTAAAACTTATTCTCCTCTTAATTCCATGTTGACACATCATCAAACTTCTCATGTTGATTTAAATTTGCAAGCAAAACCAAACGTGAACAGAACTTATCACGTTTGACTTAATTGCCAAGCAAAACCGTGAACAAAGCTTTCTCACGTTTTAAGTAATTCATGTTGACTTAATTGCCAAGCATAAAAACGTGAATTGCTTCTCATGTTGATAAGCAACACCAACATAAGTTGATGTTTTGTTCACGTTGATTTCAACAATGTGAAGCTTACTTAGATAGCAACATCAACTACATGAATTAGAAGATGGACTTAGATAGATACAAGATTTTATATAGAGGCTACGATAGGGACCGAGAGGAGGAATTGGTTTTGGTCTCCCGATAAAATTAAGCATCCCGTGTTCGCCCCGAACACACAACTTAATTTTATCAATGATAATTTATTCCACTAGAGAACTATCATTGAACTACCGCACCAATCCCAAATTACATTTTTGGGCTCCTTCTTATCATGAGTGTGTTAGTCTCCCTGTGTTTAAGATAACAAATGTCCACTAATTAAGTAAGTTACTGACAACTCGCTTAATTAATATCTAGCTCCAAGAGTAGTACCACTCAACTTCATTATCATGTCGGACTAAGTCCACCTGCAGGGTTTAACATGACAATCCTTATGAGCTCCTCTTGGGGACATTCTCAACCTAGATTACTAGGACACAGTTTCCTTCTATAATCAACAACACACACTATAAGTGATATCATTTCCCAACTTATCGGACTTATTGATTCATCGAACTAAATCTCACCCATTGATAAATTAAAGAAATAAATATCAAATATATGTGCTTGTTATTATATTAGGATTAAGAGCACACACTTCAATAATAACTGAGGTCTTTGTTCCTTCATAAAGTCAGTATAAAAGGAACGACCTCAAATGGTCCTACTCAATACACTCTAAGTGTACTAGTGTAATTATATAGTTAAGATAAACTAATACCTAATTACACTACGACCTTCCAATGGTTTGTTCTTTTCCATTTTGGTCGTGAGCTACTGTTTATAATTTATAAGGTACTGATAACATGATCTTCTGTGTGTGACACCACACACCATGTTATCTACAATATAAATTAATTGAACAACTACATTTATCATAAATGTAGTCATTTGACCAATGTGATTCTTATTTCTAGATAAATGTTTATACCAAAAGCTAGGCTTTTAGTATACACTCTAACACCCCACTCACTTGCTTTGACTCGGGCACCCGCCTTCTTTATAAAGAGCCTCACGGTTACTCTTTTATCCTATCCATCTCCATTCTGGCTCTCCTACTTGCTTTCTTTCTCCCCTTAATATGCATTCTCCTTCTTCTGACGAAGTTGATCAACCGCCCTCCCAAATGCAGATAAATCAGCTCACCTCGCTACTTGTCGCGAGAGAACGCGAATTGGAGCGCGTGTCCTAGGATCGGGATCGCCAGAAGGCTGCCCTGCGTTCCATGGAAGATCAGTACCGTCTGGCGAAGTACTGTGTGCATGCGGAAAAGGCGAGGAAAGAGGAATGCCAGGCTAGCGCCAACTTAGCCTCCGAGAACGCTTGACTCAAGAGCATGAGGCGGAGTTATCCCTTCTTCGTACGTGCCTTGATGTCAAGCAAGACACGATCGCCCAGCAACAGGCGGTCATCGACTCCTTACGGGCAGAGCTGGCACGGGCTCAGAATGCCCCTGAGTCTCCCGACAGGTATTCACGTGGGAGTGCTCATTCTCCATGGCCAGTCCCTTCCACGAGTTAAAGCTGGTCTTGGGGATAGTTGTCTCAGTGACTCCTTTGTCATACGGCGTTCCTGCTTGTGGCCTTGGTTGTATCATCTTCTTGCTGAACTATGCTGCTACCCTTGTATTTTGTCTTTTTCCGGCCTGATCTCTTCTGCTCAATTTTAATCCAGGCAGCATTCATAAAAAACTGGCTTGTATGTAAGAAACCAAAGTCGCGTCATGCCTCGTCTTTATGTATGGATTTTGAGTAATAAAACAGATACAAAGCTTTAAGAATTAAAACTGTGATGAACGCGCAGAACCTGATTTCGTAGTTAATACTGACGCTCTAGGAGTAGGGTAGATGACGTTCCGCATCCTTTGCCCTGCGTATTTGCTGCATATTTGAAATTTGCGTAAAGTAAAGCTGACCTGATTATGGAAAATGCTCCGCTCAAGGTGAGGCATATCCCTCAGAAAGGTAGTCAGGCATAGGCACCGAGCTGGCTTATGATTTTCGCAGAGGAGTTGATTTTTGATCCCCGAGTGGGGGCCGTTCTGAAAGGTCGTTGAGCGTGAGGACAGAGCTCACTTTCGATTCTCGCATGGGAGCCGACCTGACAGGTCGTTGGGCGTGAGCACAGGGCTCACTTTTAATTCTCGCATGGGAGCCGACCTGAAAGGTCGTTGGGCGTGAGAGCAGAGCTCACTTATAACTCGCACTGAGGCGAGAGTCTGGGGCTACCGACCTGAAAGGTCGTTGGGCCTGAGCACATGGCTTACTTTTAATTCTCGCATGGGAGCCGACCTGAAAGGTCGTTGGGCGTGAGAGCAGAGCTCACTTATAACTCGCACTGAGGCGAGAGTCTGGGACTACCGACCTGAAAGGTCGTTGGGCGTGAGCACAGGGCTCACTTATAATTCTCGCATGGGAGCCGACCTGAAAGGTCGTTGGGCGTGAGAGCAGAGCTCACTTATAACTCGCACTGAGGCGAGAGTCTGGGACTACCGACCTGAAAGGTCGTTGGGCGTGAGCACAGAGCTCACTTTTAATTCTCGCATGGGAGCCGACCTGAAAGGTCGTTGGGCGTGAGAGCAGAGCTCACTTATAACTCGCACTGAGGCGAGAGTCTGGGGCTACCGACCTGAAAGGTTGTTAGGCGTGAGCACAGGGCTCACTTTTAATGCTCGCATGGGAGCCGACCTGAAAGGTCATTGGGCGTGAGAGCAGAGCTCACTTATAACTCGCACTGAGGCGAGAGTCTGTAATAATACTCCGGTCCGAGACCGGTGGCGATGGCGCTGGTCCGAGACCAGTAATAATACTCCGGTCCGAGACCGGTGGCGATGGCGCTAGTCCGAGACCAGTAAGAACTTCAAACGACACAAGCCTAGATGTACTCCCTTCATCCGTCCTGCCTGCGCCGCTCCTCTTGCTTTAGTTAATCTGGTAGTTATTGCTAGCTTTGGCCTTACTCATTTGCGTCGCGTCTTTTCCTGCAATTGCATCACGCACGGTATAGAATTAAGAATGAGAGGGGGAGCGTAAAAACCTCACTCCACCCTTGGGCCACAATGCCCTTGCATCTTATGATGACTCCGCAGTTCTCGTGACGCGCCTGGTCAGCTGATCGGATCGGGGCTACCTATGCAGAGCTGCTTGCTCGGTCGAGGAACATCCCCACAGACCTGCTTGCTATTTTTCTGGTCTGGCAATCGCTTCCAATGCCCTGTCTTACCTGCGACCCTTTTGAATTGCTTGGCTTCTGCAGCTTCATGAGACTTCCCGCCTAGCCTCGAGCTTTTCACGAAGAATGCTTCTTTTTTGAGGCCACATCCCTTCATGATTACCTTGCCTTGTCGATCTTTAATGCGTTTCTTCTTACGATGACACCTGTCCGACGCCTTTACTGCACACGCCTCCTGACGCCAGCATCTGGCCCCCTTTTGCACCCTTCGGCGCTTGTTCCTCATCCGACGGCGTTGAGGCACGTTACCCCAAAAAGATATTCAGCTCACCTCTCGATGTTTCCTAGGAATGAATGGGCTTTATAAACCCTAAAGGCAGTCCGCTTTCCTTACCCCGATGCTTCGCCTTCCTCCTCCCTTCGTTTGCGGCCGTTTCTAGCAGTGCAGCTCCTCGTCTTCCTGCTTGTGCCTGACCTGTGACCCTTCTTATCTTCATCCCTCTCGCCTGCTTGCTCTCCACAGCCATGGATGGTAAGGACCCCCTCTGGTATTCACATTACATTTCTGATTTAGACCATCACGACCTGTTTTCACTGCAATCCCACTTGGGGCTAGACGCCACATATGAGTTTCGCCTTCCCACGACAGACGAACATCCTTCTTCTCCCCCCGAAGGGTTTATCACAGTCTTTAAGGATCAGGTCGTAGGCGGTCTTCGCTTCCCGTTAAATCCTTTTCTCTCTGAGTTGAGTCAGTATTGCAGGATTGGTATCTCTCAATTTGCCCCCAATGTGTTCCGAGTGGTCTGCGGAACCATCATCTTGTGCCGCATTTACCAAATCCCCTTGACCGCAAGACTATTCCATCACTTTTATTCCTTCCGGCGAGCCGAAGCGGGGGTATTCAATGTTCAGGCTAAGCCGGGCCAGAGGTTTTTTGATGACCTACCTTCTTCCAATAAAGGCTGGAGGTCTCGCTTTTTCTTCCTCAAGCCCCCCGTCCCCTTAGTCGGGCCTTCCCAATGACGCCCCCTCCTCGCTTCGGACTTCCCTTCGCATGTCCATGAACCTGCCTGCTCCGCTGCTATGGATAAGCTGAAATGTGTCGTTGTTCGCCTGTCTGTGCTGATGCTGGAAGGCATCCTACATGTTTTTGGCCTTAGTCCTGTCCCTACCGAAATTGGAGCTCCTTTCGGTAAGTCATTATCTTTTTGTATATTGCTCTTCGCTAACCGAGGTGCTTTTTCTTCTTATTTTTGCAGTGACCGCAATCCTCCGTTCCTTCGCCAGTCGAGAGACACCCGCGGTGGCCGTTCTACAAGCTCTGAATGAGGAGCTAACACTGGGTCTACCTTCTGCTCCCGCCGTCGCCGCCGGTCTGCAACTTTCAGAACCCCGGCTTTCTGATACGGAGGAGGCTCCGATGCTTGTTGAGCCACCTGCACTTAATCCAGCGGACTCAGCCCTGCCTTGCACCTCTGACCAACCTACGGCCGAGCTATCGCCTGCAGAACAAGTGCCTTCTCTTCCTCCGACTATGAAGCTGCGCCTGACACGCAAGGGCAAACGGACGGCCCCAGTCACTCCAACTTCTCCTCCACCTCCTCGCCGTCAACGCGTGTTGAGCATCTCTTCTCCCGCCAGGTTCTCGGACATGAGCTTGCCCCAGGAGACAAGCTTGGCCCGGGAGAAGGCCTCCGATCCGGAGGTGACACACCAGCCATCGGAATAGCTCAGTTGGTTAGAGCGTGTGGCTGTTAACCACAAGGTCGGATGCCTGGGGCCATCGTCTTTTCGGCTTTCCTCCTAGCGGCCTGCGCTTCTTCCACCTTGATGTAGGAAGAAGCTTTTTCCACCATGTCATCAAAACTCCGGGCGGGGTTTTTGATGAGGTCTCTGAAGAATTCCCCTTCTCGCAATCCGTGGGAGAAGGCACTCATCAATATTTCGGAGGTGGCGGAGGGGACGTCATTGGCCACCTGACTGAATCGATTGATGTAGCTCCGCAAGGGCTCGGTTGAATCCTTCTTGAGAGCAAACAGGCAGTGGTCGGTTTTCTGATACTTACGACTACTGGCGAAACGGCGTAGGAAGGCCGTTTTGAAATCCATGAAGCAATTGATGGACTCTGGGGGGCAATCCGTCGAACCACTTCTGCGCCGACCCAGACAGGGTGTGTAGGAATACTCGGCATTTGACAGCATCACTGTATTGGTACAAGATGGCCGCGTTTTTGAACTTCCTCAGGTGCTCTTCCGGGTCCTTGCTCCCATCGTATTCTCCAATGTTCGGGGCTCGATATCCCTTGGGCAGGCTTTCCCTCAGGATCTGAGCCGAGAAGGGTACTTTGTCATCTGGCTCTTCAGGCATGTCTCTGGCGGGGATTATCGCTTTTCCCTTTCCTGAATCCCGCGGGGGATGTAGAGAGCTCTCCGCTACCGACGCCGACGGCTCCTCTTTCTTTGGACTATGCTCAGGGGCTTCGGCTCGATGATAGTTGCGGCGAGGTTCCCGAAAT
Source organism: Zingiber officinale (assembly GCF_018446385.1). Taxonomy (NCBI): domain Eukaryota; kingdom Viridiplantae; phylum Streptophyta; class Magnoliopsida; order Zingiberales; family Zingiberaceae; genus Zingiber; species Zingiber officinale. Next base: position 110,248,244 of record NC_055997.1, read on the forward strand.
GAAGCACGAGGGAGCTCTTCCTGCTGCTTCCTCTTTGAGCCCCTGTCGGAGGCAGGAGCTGGCTCTCTAGATGCTTCGGGCGCCAAGCGAGGTCGTGAAACCGTTCCTTTTTTTTCAGAGGCGACCTGCTTCCTGACCTCCTTAAAGAGCTCGTACTCCCCGACGGTCATGGTGACGTTAATCCACCTGCTGGAACTTCGACCAGAGTCCTCCATCTTCACGCTCCGGATCAGGCTGTTGTGTTTCCCACAGACGGTGCCAAATTTGATCCCGTCCGGAGGCTGAGTCGGACGGAGGCTGGTCGAGGTGTCCCGATGGTTGACGGAAGGTCGTAGAAGATGATTCGGCTCCCACGGGTGGCTGACGCTGCTGCAGGACCCTGCACACACTCAGACAATCTCCCCCCTCATGTTAGAGACCGAAACCCAGGGAAAAAGTCCCCGGATCAGTCCCTCCGACGCTCAAGTCAGGTCCTTTTCCCCCAGAAAGAACAGAGAGAAGAAGAAGGAAAAAAGTTGTGGAAAAAAGTGACCAGTGAGTGTGTGCGCATACCTGCATACGAGGGATTCTTCGCCTTTTATGCCTCCCCTTTTTGGAGCCTGCCATCCTGTCAGAAAAAACGTTAGACGCTGGGCTTTGTCGCCTCATTCCGGACACCTGTCGTGCTGCTATTTGTTGTGCGAGCATGTTTCCGTTTTGGAACCTCCGCCTTCGTACATGGATTTTGTCTTGTAGTGGGGGTCAGCTGGCAGGCTACTACTGGTTATGAGGGCATCTTTTCGTTTTAGGAATCTCCGCTTTCGCCCGCAGTGTCGATATGCAATGACTCTCCTCGGCGAACCATTGGGATTCTCCGCCCCCGTATTACTCAGCTCTTCCGATCCATGGTGTCCCTGCACCGGCCTGCACCCGTGGTCCGCATTTCCGGGCATGCACCCGTGGTTCGCATTTCCGGGCCTCACTTCCAGTTCTTTGAATCGCAGGCCGGTAGATCGGACTTCCCCTAAACAGCCTTGCCGATGCCGACCTGTATCCTGCGCTTTGTACTTCCCGGCCCCCAACCGCAGGTCTGTAGATCGGGCTGCTTCTGATCAGCTCTGCCGCTTCCGACCCATTGGCCTATACTTCCAGTTCCTTGAATCACAGGCCTGTAGCTCGGACTTCCTTTGGACAACCCTGCTGATGCCGACCCGTGACTTGTGTTCCGACTGACGTCTTCCCTCGTCTTCCGACTGCTTTGCCCCCTTGATTGACCAGCCTGCCTGACCTCTGACTATCACACCTGCTTGCCTTTAACCGCCCCGTCAGCCTGTCCATTGACTGCCGCATTACCTTGACTATCGACCACCACGTCTTCTTGACTTTTGACCGCCATATGGCCTTGACTCTTCTAACCCTTTCCTCATGGGCCCCTTCATTACCAACCGTATCAATGTGCTATTGTGATAAATCAGTTAGAAGAAGGCCAGAGATCTCTAGCAAAGTTTCATATTTTCTTTTTATTGCATAATAGAAACTATACTACTTGGCGCAGAGTGTTAATCAGGATGAAGCTTAACCTTCTGTAACTCTACACCAATTGAACATCCTTGTTTCTGTTATTTGGTGTTAGCATGCGGACCACTTAGCATTAGATAAATGATATGTTTTGTCAGTTTTGCTAAAAGTGGATTTGCAACTTTACAAGACTTAAATTCCTTATCAATTGAACATGAATCAAAAAATTTCTTGATGTTGCTCTTCCTGTTCAGGATTCTGCAGCACATTGAAAATGAATATGAAGCTCTGAAGGAAGACTATAAAACTTTGGTAGGTGAAATATTCAGTGTGTGCTGGACAGGTTCTCATGTGGTCAATTTATTTCATCTGATGAAGCTTCTTATTTTAGGAAGAGACATGTCTTTCACCAAATGCAACAAAGGCATCTGATAGGCGGAAACATAACCTAAGGAAAAGAGAGATTAAGCAAGGAATAAGGATGGAAAAAGTGACGTGTAAAATTTCTGCTTTACTTTCAGCACTTCAACTAGCTCTAGACGAAATGCCCGACATACAAGAAGTTATTTTGGTTCTTGGAGGAAGTCTTATAAGGCCTCAACATGTGTATCAGCTAGTATTCAATGGAGGAAAACTTGATTTTGGTATATCTACTGAATGCACCAAGAGTAAAGTTGCAGATTTCATTGCCAAAAAGGTTGGTCTTTTGTGTAACTATAGCTAGGTGTTCATTTGCATTTCTTAACTCTGCTAACTTGATTTTCATGACCAGTCTATTAGAGCTTTAATATCAGCTGGTGTAGGAAGCTTTTCTTTAATAGGTTTGCCACTTAATTTACCTATTTTCTACTCTAATGAAGATAACCGTAAGCACTTCCACTTAGCATCAACTCCGAGTTGTTCGTAGGCCAATCTAAGCTGTTCTTGCTGGTCAGAAGTTACTCAACTTTCAGACTGCCGCTCCATTTTTTGCCTAAGCGTTATTTAAGATTTAGCAGCAAGGTAACTCAAATCTCCTATAGTATTGATAGCATGCCGATATTATATCCGTCAATTCTGTCTCAGATTGTAAAAACTTTTAACTTGTTTGCATCATTACAGGTAGTACCGCTCATATTACATATAAAGTGCAAGGTTCCAATACCTCCCACTAGCAGTTCAGACAATACATCACTAGCTTCTATCTCTACATGTCCGAATTCAAATGAAAATGATGTGATGTGGTAAGTAGACCCCAACTTGTTAAGCAATTTTTTTACCTGTAGTTACGTGAAGCATCAATCTCATTTAGTCATCTTGTCCTCGAATTTATAAGATTGACATCATATTTTTTTATGAAGAGAAACTTAGCCATTAATGATTGCCGCTAGTGTTAATTCTAATGGAAAAAACGTTAACAGCATTACAAAGAAATTCAACCCACACCATCTTCCTACTCTGCTGATTGCGTTTCTCTGCATTCCATTGCAATTGTTCATCTGCAAGTTGATCTGACAAGTTCATCTATTATAGGTTTCAGTGCAAACATGCTATCAAGGGATTGGCATGCAAGGTTTCCCTCAGAATGCTAGAAGTTCAACTTCTTTCATAACAGACAACTGTATTTTTTCTCTCTCCTCTTTCTTGTTGTCTCTAGAGCCTTGGATGAACGGGCATAAGAATTCTCTGGCTTCACTGACCCCAACTCTATTCGTAGCTACATGTCCATTCTGGATATAAATGAACTATAATTACTCATATTTTGTAAATTGAATAACAGAATGAATGATTGATGAGTCAAGGAACCAGCATAGCATTGTAGATTGCATATTAAACCAGTGTTTCTTGTCCCAAGAGAAGGTTTTACCAATGGTACAAAATGTTTTGATGCATGGACAACCTTTGGCAAATAAATAAATAAGAATTTGAGCAATGGAAATTCTCATCTCGAGGTTCAAAATAAATCTTCATCCTCAACAACTTGAAGGAATTTCCCTTGATATAATAAAACAAAATCATCACTAAAAAAGTTTGCCAAAAGGAGGTTTTCTTGCTGTATCTCAGTTCTAGCCCACTCTCATCATCCAAATCAATAAATAAAACTGTAACAGTTCGCTGCGACTAAACATTAAAAAACTCCATGTAATAAACTACTATGCAGAAGATAGTTAAAAAAAAACCGACCAGATCTTCGCTTCACATGAAATTGGTGCCAACTTGATTGCAGGCAAATTGAAATCTCATCAAGCTGTTGATAAACAAGTATTCCATTTAACACATGCTGGGAACTGCTCACAAACAGACTAAATAAAATTGGTAGTAAGAGCAAAACAATAAAATTCATCTGCTTCCTCACATAATAAGAAATAGTGATGAAGATTCTGCAAGAAAAAGGGGAAATAAAATACAAGCTTGTCTGCTGACAAAAAATACCAGCACCTGAATATTCCAACAGATCTGAAGAATTTGTCTCCTTAACTAGGATTAAGAACATTGAACCTGCATCAGATAACATGAGATCAAAATGATATTTGAATGAATGAAGCAAGGCATAGATACTGCAGATCAACAAAGGTTTTCGTAACATTACAAAGCAACCATAGGATGCTACGTTTTGCCCCTTTGAAGGAACACATTCATTTTGGGCAACAAATAGAGACACATTAGCACCCGAATTCTGAATCTGCACTATGAATTTTAAAGTTCATCAGCATAGATAAGTCTCAAATCCTAATTAGCAAAAACTCATCTCCAATATATTGGTTGTGACCCAAATTAGAAAGATCACAACAAGTACTACAACCAGATGCAAGAAACTTTTGCAACGACCTATTTAACCATCTCTGTTTCAAGACAAGTTCATCTTTTCCTCCCGCCACGTTCCCTTAGAGCAAGTGTCAGAGCTTCACCAAGGCCAATGTTGTAGTATGCAAGCGTAAGATTATCCTTGAGAAAACCAGCCCGAGCACTCAGTTTCTGCTTATTAGCAGGAAGCTGAACCTCGGCTGCAATTTTCTCCTTAAGACTGCCAACTGTCTCAGCCAGAGACTGGACTGTGATCTCCAAAAGTTGACCTTTCAAGTTTCCTTCATCCACATTAGGAACCAATACAGAAACTCGGACAGATCCCTGGAAAAAACAATTAGTTACATGACCTGTAATAATCAATAGAAAGCAAATTAACACAAGAAAAGAGATGTTACAGGATGTTGAGCAAGGAACTGATCCTCTGGAATGAGAGAAACATCGTCGACTCTTTGCCGTTTTGGTTCAGGTTCATCAGGAAGTGGTGGAGCGTCCTCTGGAGGTGGAGGTGGTGGCATTCCATATGGAGGTGGAGGCGGAGGAACCATCTGCATGTTAGGCGGTGGCATATGCATTGGAACAAATGGTCGAGGAACCCCTAACGGTGTAAATTGGGATCCAGGAGGGGGAGGTACAGGAAAGCTTGGTGGGTTGACTTGAATTCCTGGCTGCTGGTTAATCATAATGGGCTGCTGTGACGAATTCAAAGGCATAGATGAAGGCGCAGGCCTCACAGAAGGCATCATTGGCATCATGCCAGGCCTTGGAGGAGGGACAACACCACCAGCTGATCCAGGAACAGAATATGGAACCATGTTCGGTGGGAAACGAGGAATATTTAGTGCCAATCCAGGAGGTGGAGGAAGCGGGCGGACTAACGGCACACCAGGTCTAGGTGCTGGTGCTGGACCTGGAAGTAACCTCAAGTCACTGTTAGCATCAGTTTGTTCCTCACCAGTAGCACCCTGTGATAAGGCTTGAGTGGCAGTGCGCCCAATACTTCCTGAGTGTCCATCCCATATGACCTGCTTTGGCTGCTCATCCTTCTTTTTCTCAATTTCTGCTTTAACAGCATTAGATACTTCTTCTTCTGTGGTGCCAAAAATATCAGGACGAGTTCGTGCAAGCCCAACAATGTTCTTGGAAATCTCATCATCAGGAGCAAGAGTAGTCTCCCGGATTTTAGCCATCATTCTTTCCTTCTGCTCCTTGTATTTGGGATCGATGAGAGAGATGCGCATGTGCTCTGCCATCTCATTGATAGGAATTAGCTCATTGGTGATGGGTGAAATCACAAAGTTTGTTGGATCTCGTTCAGCATGAATCCTCTCCTCAGGCCTCTTCCAGTTCTTCACTATCCGCATTGGAGGCTCAGGCTCATCACTAGGTGCCTTTATTTCACTCCTTTTCTCATCCATGCCATTCTCCTCAAGTCTTGCAGCTCTCATTCCTTCCTCAACAAGTTGTATCTCTTCTTCATCCATCTCCATCTCCATCTCTTTGCCTGGTTCAGCTATTTGATTTGGTTCCTCTTCATCCAATGCAGACATCTTGCTCCTCCTTATGACCTGATCCAATGTCATTGGCATGGGAAGCTCTTCTTCCTCGTCATCAGCGAACTCAATGGTTTCGACCACAACAAAATCATGCCAATCAATCATCGCCATTTGCATCCTCTCCTGCTCGATCTCATCCTCAGCCAAAAGCCTAGCTTGTTCCTGAGACCGCTCCCATTCCAAACGGTGCAAACATCTCTCGAGCACTGTTGTCCTATCCCTGATGCTTTTATGCAGCTTTTCTGTCAGCCCTGTTGGAGGCATCAGCACCTTGGAGTATGCATCCGTCAAAGTCGTGAAGAACGTGAACATGCTGTGTGTTGGCTTCAAGAAGTGGAATTGAGGGTTGCTCATCTCACGGTTTGAAAGATTGGTCAGGAAGTTCTTCCCATTGCGTGCGACAAACTGTGCAGTGAGCTTAATTATGTCCAATTCCTCACCAGTGATTCCTTCAGGGAGCCTAACTGTGTATTGTTCAGCGTCAGGTGGCTCAAGGACCTTCTTTGGAGGAATCCTGAACTGAGCAGCAGGGTCGACCTTAGCTGCTGCCTCATCGGATGGTGCAGTTGCAGATGTAGGGGCAATCGAGCCATCAGAAGGCAAAGGGGCAGCATCCGTCGCTTGAGAGGCGTCTCCTGGGGGCAGCTGAGGGGCACTTTGAGCCAAGGCACGTTGCTCTGAAACTTTATGCTGATAGTATGCATGATAAGGATCCGAAGAAATCAAAAAATTGAACTTGTTGTTCCCGGCATTATGAGCAAGTATTCTCTTTTCGAACTCAGGGCCATTTTTGGCGACGAAAGTTGCAGTCTTATCTATGATCATTCGAACATCTGGCGGAGGATGGATGATACCAATTGTTCTCGTGTGAGTGGCGACCGGAGCTGGAGGAGGCGGCGGGAGTTCTTTCTGATCCTGAGGCTCACTGATAGAGACATCGGCGGAAATCTGGGAAGGAGGAATCGGGCCTAGATCTCCATCGGCGGGCGGGGCTGGGAGAGTAAGAATCGAGGAAAACATCGCGCCCCCTCTGGTTTATCGTATCCTCGGTGGAATGAAGACCTAGGGTTAGAACAGCAAAGGAAAAAGTTACAAGGAGACACAATTAGCACCTTTTCGAAAACTTTTTTCACCAGGTTTCTCGATTCATTGATGGATCCACAGATCGTTGGGAAGAAACGAATAAAGTAACAAGCGGAATAAATTCGAAGCTCATGGAGAGAAGAAGAAGAAGAAGAAGAAGAAAGGAAAGATATGTACCTTCGACAAAGGTAGCGGCGAGAACGACGCCAGAGAAGATCCGTCCGGCGGCAAACGGCAAACCGTCTGGGACAAAAGGAACCGGCGGCTGGATTAGGGCAAAGCGCTCAGTCTGCGATTGTGTTCTAGTATTTGGCCCCTTCGAGTTTTAGATATTCCATACATAAATATACACACGCAAGTATGGGAAATTATATTTCGCCCCTCCCACAGATTCATATGGAACACACCCTTTAAGTTTTAAGATTATTAGTCTTTTTAAGTCGGTTCTGTCCGCTATAGTATACGTCTAAATTTATTTATTTTTTAATTAAGATTTTTTAAAGAAGAATATTATATATCTAAAATTTTTTGCTCTTGAATAATTTTAAACTTTAAAAATATATATAATATATCTTTAAAAAAATTTAAAATATTCTGATTAAATTCATAGAGCCTGGATTCAATCTCAAACATCTGAATTCAATCCAGACGCAAACCCACATGGTAATCCACAGCACAGCAAACTCGCTATTTGAGCAGCCCCTTATCTTTATTCTTTTACCAAAATATGTCATCATATTACCAAACTGTGTTTTACAACTTCGCTGTTACATCATTTTTCAAATATTCTCTCTTATTTTTCATATGATTAAATTGTAAAAAAAAATCTCCTCTAAATTGATAATCAAATCAAATATCCTGCAAATTAATTCACAAATTATATTTTAGAAATTAACATATAAGTCATTTTTTAATATGATTTATGGACAAAAGGTACATATTCCATTTCGTTCATCTCTTAATTTTGCACAAATGAATTTTACAATTTATTACTTGCATCAATGGTTCGGCGAGTTCAGGTCAAACTTGTGTCTCTTGTTGGCCTCGCCGTCGACCGCGAGGTGCGCCGCGCACCTAGGGCACCGCCGCGCCGCCGGCGACACGAGCACGTAGAGTAGGCAACCCGGGCACCTGGCTATCGCGGGCGACAGCTCGTCGAGTTCCCGATCACCTGTTGCCATCCGCTTCGCCGAGCAGTCGACGCCGGTCGACGGCGAGGAAGGAGTTAAGGGGGAGTCGTAGGGGCGGTGGCCAGCGCGCTGGAGGGCGGACCGCACCTTCTCGAGGGTGCACACGCTCTGGTACCTGGACGGCGGCACTCCAGCGTTGACCTCCGGGAAGAGCTCCGCGGTGGACGGCGGAGGAAGCGCGAGGTTGAGGTTGTGTTGATGGCAGTGCGCCGGATGCAGTTCGCGCTTCTGGAGGTAAGTCTTTCCCGACTGCAATTGAAGTTTTTGCAAACACTAGTTTCTTATATGGATCTCAACGGGGGGGAAAAAAAATCTAGTTTTTAGCAATGAGACCGTAGTAAACTTCATATATCAAATGCATCCCGTGAGAGATTGAAGTTGCAGTAGAACTCAGACAACAAAATTAGCCATAAACTATCACAGAAAGGATTACACTGTCGTATTTCTCATTTAGAATGATCCAAAAAGAACTATTTCACCGCAAAAAATCGATCTTGCTGGGAGGAGGAAGAACTGCGTGAATTCCAAACGTAAGAGATAGAGGAACAATAAGATCACTTACCACTAGGTCTAGCCGCCTCTCCCATCCATCAGGAACTCTGAGCTCGAGGTCGACCTCGGCGGATTTAAGCGAGACCCCACCACCGCCAAGCAAATCCCTGGTGACAAGCTCCCTCTTCCCCTCACCTTCCTCCCTCTCAGCAAAGTAACTCACGTCTGCTGCCATCGACAACCTCCTCTGATCAACCAAATATGAGAGATGGAGAGAGTGAAACTGATAGCGTTCCAACAGGATTTTCCAGTCTGCAGGGTCATACAAAAAGAAGCTGCCTTTGAGAGATGCATTAATGGCGTCAATAAATGAGAGATACTGATGGCAGATTGCATGAGCCTCACAGTTATTGTTAACTAACAGTTTGACTGTTGATTCAGGACATCTGATTTTTAAAGAGATTTGTGAAATAAAATGGTAAAAGAAAAAAGCTCTCACCATTATAGAAATTTTCAACCTATTCTTCCATCTTAAAATTAGTAATATGGGTAGGACTAATAATATACAAAAATAAAAAAAATAAAAAAAATTGATAATGTAAGGTCCAAAAAAAATTATATGGAGATTTTTTTTTCTCTTACTGTGAAGAGAGTAATAGGTTTTTATATTTTTGATGTGTCATTGAGGTGACATATTTGAGACTATAAAAAATAGCTCTTATAGAGTTCTCACCATTGGAGATGCTCTTAGCTTTGGATTTTCATCATTAGTTTTAAGTCCAAGGAATGGTACAACAAATGGTGGCTATAGAATTTGATTTTTATACGTATAGGAGTAAACCTCATTGATCAATGGAGGCTTAGGTTGAACTTAGGATCTTGCAATAACTTACGGTTGGTATTTTCCATTGATCCTGTTCGAAAGCGGGAAGGTGGAAAGCTGGGGATGTGGCGGCTTCGTTGACCGGTTGTAGACCTCGCTTCGCACTACAAAACAAGTAACGTCAGTGCGGAGCCAGGGAAGGGGTCCCGGCGTTGGCCCTCCGATGCTCAAGTCAGTCACCGGAATAATGGAAGAAAGCGGAGCAACAGTAACTTTAGTGCAAACAGTGAATAACGCGTACCTCCGCCAGTGATTGACTCCTGGTGGGCAACTTGTACACTCCTCGAGACATGAGCACGTTCTCCAATATATCCTATGAAGAATCTGTCAAGAAAGTATCTCTGACACTATACGTTAACAGGATATGCCTGACAAGACAGTAGAAATTTCCGTCGTACGATCTACCTGTTGTCTATACCTCGTGTCAGCGATACTATCTCCCAGAAGGATATCGAGAGATACGACAATGGTCCTGCTGCTTGGCCGAGCGGGGTAGCCGCTCGGCCGGGACACTTCACTACTCTTCCCTGCGGTGACTGTGTAGTAGCATACCCCTCCCATTCGTACAAGCTCTCCGGTCTCCTTGGCGTCCTGTTGCTCAATCTTGAGCGTTTGATTATCTTATCATATTATCCCGAGCCGGACGGGTGGTCCGCTCGAACATGTCTCCCACCGGTCGGGCATTGATTGTCCCGACCGGCCGTTGCAATCGTCATCCGTTCGACCCTTTGACGCCCTGGCGTTGATCACCTTGACTTTGACCTCCATCTCGGCAGTTAACACCGTGCCAGGTGGACCTCCCTATATCACCGCATCACAAGCCTCCCCTCAAGTCTAGTCGAAGGAGGTTGTAAGTCCGACTGACTGGACAAATAGCGTCTTCAGTGTTTACACGACCGATCGGACCCTACATATACTCCCCAGTTTCTGATCGGCACAAACATCTTCGCTATTTGGCTTCGTTTAGTCAGGCTGGGTCTGCAGTTGCCGCTCGGATCATGCCTCCCAAAGAAGATGGTATCTAGGTCGTTCGGCTATATGACAATCCATTATCTATGCTCGATCGAGACGATGGGTGATAACAGTTGGCGAATTTTCTCCTTTCCTTGCGCTCCCTCGGCTAAGCGTCCTGACGTCATCCAAATTTCTTGAAGACTGTGTAAATCTTTGATAATTATGGCCGAGCACACGACCATACCTTTTAATTAAGTCTCATTAATGCCTTCCGCTAACTGTACACTACGTGTCCTATTTTCTGCCGCCACACGTTTGACGTGATAGGCAGATATCCGCTGGCGACGTGACAGGCGCCATTTCAAATTCAACGACTAGATTTTCTCCTAGTTTTTCGTAACCCTAGATCGGACGACTCAGGTCGATCGACCGCGAGGTTTATAAACCTCACTTGTGTCGCCGTCTTCTTCCTTCCTCGTGCTTTCGCCTTCTTCCCTCTCTGTAATGTTGCGCTTCTTCTTCTTCTCCGGCGATCTTTTCAGTAAGCTTCTTTGCCTTTTTCTTACTCGAATCTGTTCATTGTTCTTCCTCGACTCCTCTATTTTCGATGGCCAGTTCCTCACAATCTTCCATTTCCATTCTTGGGCTCTAGTATACTTTCACCGAGTCCAAGTTTGACGAGGACGACGTTGGGAGTCTGAAATCTGCCTACCATTTTCCATCCGGCTATCAAATTGCTATTCCGGCCGCACGAACCACCATCGGGTTGTTTGTGTTTCTTTAAATATCAGTTTACCACCGGCCTTCGTTTCCCCGTTCATCTATTCTTCTCCACTATTTGTAAATACTTCCATATTTCCCTCAATCAGTTAGTGTCGAATTCCTTTAGCCTGCTGTGCGGGGTCGTGGTCTTGTTTCGCCTGCACGACATTCCCTTGACTCCTCGGCTCTATCATTATTTTTATTACCCTAAGTTGTCCGAGCCGGGGACCTTCTTGTTCCAAGCCCGAGTGAACTTGGTCTTTTTTGATAAGATGTCATCCTCCAATAAGCATTAGAGGGACCACTACTTTTTCTTTCGTTTTCCCAAGCGGCCAGACTTCCCGATCAGCTGGCAGTTAGAGGTGAGGAATCCCCTCGCGCTTAGGAAATATAAAAGCCGATCTGACTATCTCGAGGCAGCTTCAAGTTTGGTCAGTTAGAAATATCACATTCACTAATTGCTGTTGTAGGGCGTACTTTATGCGTTTGGCTTGAGCCTAATTCGCACACGGCTTCCGTCCAGCCTAGGTATGCTCTTTCTTCCCTCCATCCTTGAATCTAACTGATTTTGTTTTCTTTTTTGTAGCTCTTCGCGGATGCGGAGATCAACGCCGCGGCAGTGGCCGAGTTAGAGAGTCGCGGCCTGCAGTCGGTCGACTCCCATGAGGATCTATTCGGCAAAGCCGAAGGAACGCAAGCGCCGGCTAGCGAGGGTGGGAGAAGTCAGATGGCGGCGAGTGATGCAGTGGATGCTACAGCGGATATTCCTCTCGAGCAGCCTTCTATGCTGCCAAGCGCAGTGGCTTCTGAGTCTACCACTTCTGGCGAGCCACTGCAACAGCGTAAGAGATGTCGTGCGAAAGCGTCCTCTCGTTCCGCCACTTCCGCCCTGCAAACTTCAACGCAAGGCAGCTCGTGACCATCCTCCGAGCGAGGCAAGACCTCCACACCTGCTCCTCTCGAACAAGGAGTCGCAGCGCTCCACACATCCCTTTCATCCGAGCGAACATCATTATTGTTCGGGCTACCGCTGGGGACCATTTGTGCACCGCCGATCGCCTTCATGCCGCCACAATCGTTGTCGGCGGCCCAAGTGTCTCGCATCTAATCGGCTCCAAGTCCCAGTTGATAGGTAGAGCTACTTCAAAGCCCTCTAGTCCAAGCGGACAGAGGTAAATAACGACAATTATACATTTGTCGACCGACGAGTGACGCAATCCCGACGACATTGCGTCCCGCACCCCCGAGCACCAAATACACATCCAAGGGTCGCTCATATAGATATGGACCGATGCCCGGGCCCGTGCGAAGGTCATCTCTCCAGGGGAGCTTGCAAACAACTATACCCATCCACTGTGATATGTAGGTTGCCTTTATACTTCTTTTTATCCGCTCTACTCTTACAATTCCTTGGTCATTGCAGTATTGGGTAGAGAGCTTGGCTATGTGTCAAAGGTTCACATTTTTGGAGCACGAAGTCGCGCTCCGAGCAGCAAATAGCAGCTTCAAAGGCGCGCATGGAGCAGTTGACTACCAAGGCTGCTCAACTGAAGGCCGATCTGCAAAAGAGCATCGAGCTACTGGAGGCAGAGAAGGGCAAAAGCACCGAGCAGGCTTCGCAACTGGCGCGGCTCAATAAGCAAGCCAACTCCTTTGAAGCGAAGATCCATTCGGCCAACATCAGGAAGCTCCGAGCCATCGAGGATTTAGAGTCAAGAACAAAGAAGCTCGGGTCCTGGCTCAGAGTCTAAAGGAGGCGGAGGCAACACTGAAGGCTGAGCGGGAGAGCCGATCGACTGAACAAGCAGCGATGTAAGAAAAGCTGGACGCTAAGGATGCCGCGTTGGCTTCCATGAAAGCCAAACTGGAGGCCTCTCGCACGACTTTGGAAGTTTATCAACGTGCCGAGTTAAGTTGGTGCGAGCTTATGAAGCGGGACTACCTCCGCTCGAACCCTTTTAATTACTGGCTCACCGATCGGGCAATCCGCCTCTTCAACCTCGTCATCGATGGGACGTTTGACCAATTGAAGGGCGACGGTCATATCCCTACCACTTTAAGCAACAAGATCGTCAACCCGACTAGCTGACCATGTCGCTACCCGATGATGTGCTAGACTATCTCGAGTGAGCCCGCCTCTTGCAAAGTTTGCCTCTTTTTGTACTGCCCCCGATATCTTGTAAATATTTCTAAGTGGTAATGAAATATCACCCGTTCGGTGTACCTTTGTTTATTCGAATGTGTTTATTCAAGCATCGCCCTGAGTCGTTCAGCGTTTCCTTATTTTGTTGGTTGTCGCGCTTACTCATGCATGTTTTGCTACTCGGTTCGAGTAGGACTACAAACCACTTACCGTTTTGCAAAAAACTTCTAAGTGTGGTGTTATGTCCTCCCGATCGTCGATGTAGCTAGTCATTAGGGTGTCCGAGCGATCACTCCAAAGCTACCGAACAACTTTACTTTAGTGGAAACTGTTGCTTGTTCGGGCAACACGTTTCCTGGTCAACCTTATTCTCGGCTTACATATTCGTTGTTCCTCTTTGTTTGTCGTAAACTTAGTTTTAGAACGATTGATCAGCTATTATTCACTGTGGACTCGGGTTTATAGCCGTCGTTTGGCTGTTGGTGAAGACTTGGGTTTAAGGTCGCCGCTTGACCGTTGACGAAGACCAAGGTTTAAGGTCACCACTCGACCGTTGATGAAGACCAGGGTTTAAGGTTACCACTTGACCGTTGATTTGCATAAACAAGAGTTTAACGTCGTCACTCGACCGTTGACGAACACTTGGGTTTAAGGTCGCCGCTCGACCGTTGATTTGCGTAGACGAGAGTTTAATGTCGCCGCTCGATGGTTGACGAAGACTTGAGTTTAACATCACCGCTCGACGGTTGACGAAGATTTGAGTTTGATGCCACGGCTCGACGGTTGACTAAGACCAGGGTTTAACATCGCCGCTCGACGGTTGGTGAAGATCAAGGTTTAATGTCGCCACTTGACGGATGGCGAAAACCAAGTTTAATGTCACTGCTCGACGGTTGGCGGAGACCAGAGTTTAAGATCGTCGCTCGACCGGTTTAAGGTCACCACTCGACCATTGACGAAGACCAGGGTTTACACCCTGTTTGGAAACAACTTAAGTGAAGGAATTGAATTGAATTTCATTAGGAATTGAATTCCAGCAGGAATTCAATTCAATTCCTATGTTTGAAATGAATTAGTGAATAACAGAATTGAATTGAATTTCTTAATTTGGAATCTATTTGAATTGAATTCCATTCTTATACATTTACCATTTTATCCTCATAACTAATCATTTAATAACAAAAACTCCAGAAAGAGAGTGTTAACATACCACTCTTGATCTATCCAAACAAAATGTAGAGGCTACTGAGGAAGTCGTTGATTCTGTTCAGCAGGTAAGAACTCGGGAGCAAGCAGTCGGCAGATGAAAAAAAAGGAGGTTTTAAAAGGGGCATTTAAGTAATTCTAGTTCTTCAGGGTAAATTCCCTATCCAAATCAGATGGGTTTTAGTCTGATTTGCTTTTGCACTATTTCATGGAATTAGAATTCAATTCTTGAGCGATTCCATATCAAAATTTTATACCAAACAATGGAATTGAATTCCAATTCCACTAAGAATTCAATTCTTAGTCTTTTCAAACAGGGTGTTAAGGTAGTCGCTCGCCCGTTGGTGAAGACTAGAGTTTAACATCGCCGCTCGACGGTTGGCGAAGAACAGGTTTAACGTCACCGCTCAACGGTTAGTGAAGATCAGGGTTTAACGTTGCCGCTCAACGGTTGGTGAAGGCCAGGGTTTAACGTCGCCGCTCGACGGTTGGTTTGCGTGGACAAGAGTTTATAGTCGCTGCTCGACTTTTAACTTGGTCGATCGGTACAAGAGTCTGGAATACTTGGGATTTTTATTCATTCTCTTCCTGCATCCACAAGACATACACTTGTACAAATACATCTGAATTTCTTCACGTACCTTGCCTCTTACCGGCTTGGGTGAATCTAGACCTCCTCTTTGTAGACTAGCGCGGGGAGTTCTCTCGTGATGGCGTTCACCTCCAAGCGCTGATTCTTCCGAGCGGCCCTAGCTTCAGACTTCACCATTTCGGCGTAGCATCGCTAAGCGGCCAACTGGTCACCTTTGACTTAGCCCACCTAGTTGTCCTCTGAAAACTTAATCTTCTGCAGAAGATAGACACCACCGCTCGAAACTCATTAAGGGTCGACCCAGTATAACATTGTGGGCGGATGGTGCGTCCACCACAATGAAGTTCGTCATCCTCGTCCACTTCAGTGGCCCCTCTCCGAGCGAAATGGCCAACTGTGCCTGGTCGATCGGCAACACTTCGTTACCTATGAAGCCGTATAATGGGCGTCATTGGCTGCAACTCGCTCCGGTCGATTTGCAGCTGGTCAAACGCCTTCCTGAATATAATTTTCACCGAGCTTCCTGTATCAACAAAGGTTCGGTGAATAGTATAATTAGCAATTACCGCTCTGATGATCAGAGTGTCATCGTGAGAGATCTCCACTCCCTCTAAGTCTCGGGGGTCGAAGCTTATCTCAGGTCCTTCGGTCTTTTCCTTGTTGCATCTAACAGCGTGGATCTCCAGTCGCCGAGCGTGCGATATCCTCACTCGATTGGAATCACCGCCCATTAGTCCACTAGCAATCATTCCAATTTCTTCTCGAGTGGTGTTGCTCCTATTTTCTTCCTCCCGAGCCAAGTGTTTATCCCGCTCAGCAAAAACTCGGGCGGGACTAGTGTTGTTGTTTCATTGGGGTTGGTAATGGCACCGCTCGGACACACCTCTCTCTTCCTCCTTCCGATTAATCGACTGGCGTCTATGATGTCGATCGGGTAAAGGCGACCGACAATGATATCCTCGTGAGCCAATCGACTTGCAATCGGAGTCGGATCATAGCAGTCGCGCATGTTGTGTGTCGCCAATTGATGGAAGGAGCAGAATAGTGTCCTGTATGCTTTGCCTTTTGCAGTCTTCGGGCGACTGACTGTCACATGCTGCACGACATGCATCTTGGGCTCATGGTGTGGCTGTGCTTCCCCCGATAGAAGCCCCTTAGGAGGTTGATGGCTGCTCGGCAGACACCGCTCAAGTGCTGCCGCGGGTTCGGTCGACACTTCCCTTCTTCTAGTCACTTGGGCTTCCTCCACGTTTATGTATTCTGTTGCCTTCCTTTGCAAGTGGTTGAAGTCCCTCGGCGATTTCTGAATGAGCGATCGGAAGAACTCTCCCTCGATGAGCCCCTGGGTGAAGGCGTTCACCAATCATCTGAGGAGACTGCTGGGATGTCCATGGCCACCTGGTTGAAGCGTTGTACGTAGACCCTCAATGCTTCCCTGGGTCCTTGCTTCAAGGAGAATAAGTTGACGTTTGTCTTCTGGTGGTGGTGGCTACTGGCGAAGTGGTGTAGAAACGCGGTTCGGAAGTCCTTGAAGTTGTGGATTGATCCGTTCGGCAGCCTCTTGAATCAACGTTGTGTTGATCCGGAGAGAGTGGTGAGGAAGACTCGACACTTCACCCTGTCGGTGTACTAATGAAGTGTGGTCGTGTTGTCGAACTTGGCCAAGTGATCATCTGGATCAGTGCTTCCGTTGTATTCCCCGATCATCAACGGGGTGTAATGTCTGGGCAGAGGGTCGTTCAGAATCCTCTGCGAAAATTGTTGATTGATCCGCTCGGACGATTCATCGTCCCTTGGTGCCTTTCCTTTCTGTGCGTCCCGCATGGGCGCGTCATCCGAGAAAGACCCCCGGTCCTTGTCCGCTCGGCCCCATTCCTTTGACGGAGCCCTAAATAGCGCTCGGTGGAAGGGGATCGGCGCATTGGGTGTCTCCCCAAACATGCCGGTCGGCTTCTTGTTCTTTCCTCGAGC
Source organism: Zingiber officinale (assembly GCF_018446385.1). NCBI lineage: Eukaryota > Viridiplantae > Streptophyta > Magnoliopsida > Zingiberales > Zingiberaceae > Zingiber > Zingiber officinale. The sequence goes on from NC_055997.1 coordinate 110,265,357, forward strand.
AAATATTTGGTCTGCTTGGTCTCCGGGTTCGGCCTGCCGACTCGCGGCTAATGCTGCTAGCTCTTGCATTTGGCGCTTGGCCAGTACCTATTGTTGTTGCTCCACTATTTTTGTCGCTCAGGCTTGTATCAGCATGTCAAGCTCCTCTTGCGTTAGCGTCACCGTGATGAATCGTTTAGCGTCCTCCATCTTCTCGTTCGGATGCAGTATATGTTCCCACAGACGGCACCAAAATGATCCTGTTCGAAAGCGAGAAGGTGGAAAGATGGGGATATAGAGGCTTCGCTGACCGGCTGTAGACCTCGCTTCGCTCTGCAAAATAAATAACGTCAGTGCCGAGCCAGGGAAGGGGTCCCTAGCGTTGACCCTCCGACGCTCAAGTCAGTCATCGGAATAGTGGAAGAAAATGGAGCAACAGTAACTCTAGCATAAATAGTGAATAATGCGTACCTCCGCCGGTGATGGACCCCCCTTTATATAGAGCTCTGGTGGGCGATGTGCATGCTCCTTGAGGCATGGACATGTTCTCGAATACGCCCTATGAAGGACTTGTCATGAAAGTACCTCTGACACCATACCTTAACAGGGCATGCATATGCTTGATAAGACAGTAGAAGCTTCCGCCGTAAGATCCGCCTGTTGTTCATGCCTGGTGCCAGCGGCACTATCTCCCAGAAGGATATCGAGGGATACGACAATGGACCCGCTGTTTGGCTGAGCGGGGTTGCCGCTCGGTCGGGACACTTCCGCTCTGGTGACTTCAACTGCTCTTCCCTACGGTGACTGTGTAGTTACCCCTCTTGTTCGGACAAACTCTCCGGTCTCCTTGGTGTCCTGTTGCTCCACATTGAGCGTCTGATTATCTTATCATATTATCCCGAGCCGAACGGATGGTCTGCTCTGATATGTCTCTCGCCGGTCGGGCACTGACTATCCCGAACGACCATTGCAATCGTCATCCATTTGGCCTTTTGACGCCCTGACGTTGACCACCTTCACTTTAACCTCCATCTCGATAGTTGATCTTGTGCCAGGTGGACCTCCCTATATTGCCGCATCATCCATCTTGATAGATGCAATGATGTGAATCCATGATAATAGGGTGGGTTTATATTTTTTTGTTGGGATGAAACAAGTTACTTTTTAGCAAAAATATATAGGCCTCGATGCAGTGTTTAGCAATCAACATGTTTTTAGAGGCCCCCTTGGTGTACATGGGATAGTTGTGTGATGCCCATGCTACTATGATTTATTGACACCTTAGATAGTATATAATTTCAAAGGTTACTTTGAGAGAAACCTATAATTTCCAAGGTAAAAGGTGAATATCTCTTCTCAATTAAATTAGGCAAAAAATTAAAAGGCGCCCTATATTTCAAAAATATCATTGTTCTAGTGTTGTTGTAGCAACTTTAGATAAAACTGCTCTAACATACTTAAAACTACTATGTATAGTCAAAACTGATTTAATATTGATCAAAACTTCTCAAATATTAGTTAAAATTACTCAAATTTAGTTAAAATTGATCAAAATTGCTAGAATATGGAACACTTTTAATCAAAACTATTATAATATAAAACAATTTACTAAAAGTGCTACTTTATATTAGAGTAGCTTTGATGAAATGGGATATTTTCAGAACATGGGATACCTTTTTAATATTTGTTTTTAAAATGAAATGTTCTTTTGATGATAATGAACAATAAAGGATGCTTTTTTTATATTATTTTTGCATGTAAAATTGTAGCTGACAGTGCCTTGCAACCACCAATTAAGATTTACACCTGAAGAAGCTTCCAGACATTGTGTGATTCTTGCTAACAAATCAGTACCAGTCAACTGTAAGTAGATTTGATATTACTCACACAATATTATTAGCACGAAATCATATTTCTCTGGCCAGAATTGATGTGACCAGCAATATGAATGTTAGATGGCAGATGGCGGATGTCGGTTACCATCTGGCACATGACTTGGTAGTTAGGCCATAATGGTTGAGATGTTCGGTTTGTTGTTGGTTGGATTTAAATGACTGTTCTAGCACACACACACAAATAGAGGTAATGATCAGCATGAGACAAACAGGACTATAAATCTGTGAAAGATTACAAAGTTGAGAATGAAAAGAATTTGCCAGAAAATCATATATGATGGTTTTGGTGAAAGATCAAGTAGAGATATCCAACGAAGGGGTTTTGTTGCTAATATTAAATGCTTAAACACAAACTAAGTTGTAATGTTTATCTGACAGTATCTTGCATTCTTAGTCATATAAAGTTATAAACTAGGTCTTCAGCTGGTCATTTATCTGTGGATTCAATATTAGTGGTGTTTTGGCAATCTAAATTACATGATATACTATATAGAATCAGCAACTCAAAAGATAACAAATGAATAAAATGGTCGGAAGGAAAATATCCAATTGTCGAGACTATTTTTCGGTATCTCCATATGCCTGGGATATATATATTTGGTTCATCATGTTCAGAGTTTGGTGCTGTTCTTGTGTTTTTTGTCTAATGTACTAAAGGATCTCTTGTTTCTTCTGTAAACTGATCCCAAGTGTTTGCTGCATGCTGACATAAATATTTTATAGGTTGAACAAATCGATCCATTGCACACAATTTTGCATCTTGTCTAACTTTGCTTGCTGCCGCGATTCGTCCTATTATTGGCTGATGGAAAACGGACCTCATCTTTTGTTTCATCCACAGTTCCACTGCAGATACACTCCGGTTTGCTGAACTTAGTCAAGCATCCTAGCATAAAGTTTTTTATAATATCAGAATTCTTCGTAAAAGAGATTGTTGATCGGCCCTAAGTTCATTATGAGTCTTGCACGTAGAGTATGAGAGGTTAGTGAGGTGGTTGGCTCCTCAACCGTTTAAAATGGATTGATGTAGACAAAATATTTATTTGTTAGGGTGCAATTGAATGCTGAGGGATGTAATTCAATCCTGAGGGATGCAGGTTCTCAAGTCATTAAAAACATATTCACTAAAGTTGTAGTGACTTTTAGATCTATTTTTTTTTTCTTTAATGACGTTCGATTCGATGATTAAATATGTCTGCAATTTTTAGCAGTTGTATATTTGACATTTTTAATATGTTAGTGAAGTGCTAAATGATCCTTTTGCATTTCATATTAGATTTTCTTTAGATAACAATACAGAGTCGAATTCTGGTTATTTAGTAAATTCATCAGTCCGCTTATCAGGGCGTGCATTGAACTCTTAGCCAACTGTGATGGATAAGCATGTCAATCATTGTGACAACTCTTTATTAAAGATCCAAAAGGCTGAATGGGTCTGTTTAATAACACAACTGTTCTAATAAATACAGTGGATATGCCTGCATTTAGTGTAGGATCTATCTGTATTGTTTGTCTTCAAAGTGATTTAAGATGAATTGAATTATTTATGTACTTTGTTTTAGATTTTTTTTAAAGAATTTTGTTTTATGATAGCCCTCCCCAAAAATTGATCTATAGAATATTGTTGCTGTTGAGGTCTGAATTATTTTTTTACATGCTAACACCTATAGAATTATTTAATGTGTGTCAAATTTAAGAGACTTCTTTAATTCTTATTCTTATGATTTGGTATAATGTTTGTCCCACCCAACAAATATATGCATGAACTCTCAAGCTTAAAAAAAATATATTTTAAAATAAAACTAATAAAAAGAAAATTTAAAATTTAAAAATATATTTATATTTTTAAAAAAATAAAGAACATAATCTTTTTTAATAAAAAATAATTCAATTTGTGTTAAAGCTATGATATAGATTGCTTAACTAACCCTTGTGTAGTTGTATTCCCAAACTCTTTGATTAAGAAATGCAATACTAAAGTATGCTTGGTTGGAAAAGTTAATCCCAATTAGTAAACAAACATTTCAACTTTAGTTCGGATGTTTACCTCAAAGCTCTACCATTTTAGCATGTTTATGGTAACACTAAGTGTGTCTATATATATATTTGTTGGCTTTGGCTTAAAAAAATATAATAAATGCATAAAATGGCCCAAGAGGTTTAGAGGAGCAGATTTTTTATTTGTAAAAAAAAATAAAAAAACTTAGTTAAAATTTAAAAAGGTTTCTTTTTTATTGGAGTCCTTGGAGATGCATCTCTTTTTTATTTATTATCCAAAGGATGTCTCATTCTGTTTTGTACATTTTATTTGTAGAAATATGTTTTTATTTTTTATGCTATTGTAGTAGATATAAGATCACATATAGCTGCCCCATGATTATAACAATTACGATCTTTTGTTACAAATCATAGCGGTTGTAATATAATATTGACTCTTATTGATTAAAAATAATTTATCTATGTTACAGTAGATGTTGATAAAGATGAAATATTCATATTACAAATAATTATAAACCGCAATTGTTATAATATAATGTTGTTAATATTGATGATACTCGAATTACTATTATAATATAATATTGATCGGTTTTAATTAGAGATGCTACAATATTATTTATATAATAGTGTAAATAATAAAGATAATGTTTTAAAAAAAGTAAGTATAGAGAAGATAGATGATACTTTTTATAATAAATTAAAAAAGAGACGCACGATTCTTATAATAAGAGGCTCCTTTTGAACATCTATTTACCTGATTAATTGGTAAAATTGATTATAAAAAAATGGAAACGAACTGTTTGAGCGGATTCTAATTTATAGGATAATAATAAAAAAAATATGAAATCGTCATATTAGCGGTCTTTATACTGATTCCACGGATATAGAGAGATGTAAATACAAGTAATGACACCTCAAAAATCAAACTCTAGATCTCTCGATTACGAAATCATATACCCCCAACTGTGTTACGCCCTAGGGACCGAAAAAAAATTGTCCTGATAAATTTTTTATAGTGACGGGCTCCATTGCCGAAATGACTCCTTATAAAAAAACAGTAAATCTTGTTGGCCAGAATCTGGCCAGCTAGAAATTTTTATCTCCCAATCATAATACATGCATGTAATTAATATATACATATGATTTTACTAAAATGTCCATGCATACACATGCATGTATGCATTCTGGGTGACAAAATTCTGACCATTTAGTATTACTCATCAAAAAAACCCCTAAGGATGCATTTGGCTCAAGTTATCATGTATAACTTTGATTATATGATTACCAGATAATCTAAGTAATACAATAAAAATTTATTTGTTTGAAGATTTTAATGAATAACATAATTTAATATTGTACTGTATTAACGTCAGTTACAAAATCAACCATACATATTATTATTATTATTATTATTTAAACTGTACGTTTTTATAATTTTTCTTTTTCATATTTTCTTTATTTTTATGTGTTTTTTAATTTTTTTTCTTGTTTACGTTTTTTTAATTTTTATTACGTTTTTTATTTTTTAAAATTTTTTACGTTTTTTAAATTTTAAATTTTTTTTATGTTTTTATTTTTTAATATTTTTAATTATTTTTTTTTGTTTTTTTGTTTTTTACATTTTTTATTATTTTTAATTTTTTTTACGTTTTTTTTCTATTTTTTATTTTTTTACTTTTTGTTATTATTTTAATGTTTTTTTTCTATTTTTTAAAAAAAATTTCTATTTTTTTACGTTTTTTAATGGTTTTTTAGTTTTTACATCTTTTTTATTTGTTAAAGTTTATTTTATTTTATTTAATATTTTTTTTACATTTTCCATTTTTGTCATATTTTTCTCTTATCCGAGAGTATTTTGGGTAAAAAAAATACCTTAACTCCGGAATCAAGAAAAATTTTAATCTTTTGAGGTTTTTTTATTCCAGGTTGCATATCGCTTTTGCTGACGTGTCGGACAAAAAACATTATTCGAGAATCATCGATTATCTAAATCAAACAGGGTTTTTGTTAATAACCTTGAATGGATAACCAAAATTATCAAGGATAACCCCAACCAAACGCACCCAGCCTAAGGGATTTTTTAAAGATACGATACCATTATGTTGATAAGAGGTCCCACTCGACACCTCTGTCAATAAACCCCTTCAAAGGAGAATTTATTTATTGCTAAGGGAACTCAAACTCGGAACCCAGACAACACATGTCTCTATACTTACCACTTAGGATAAGTCACTTCGACTTTATAGGATAATAATGTTATTATCTAATATGAGTTTCTGGACCACAGCTCGCGGGGAAGAATTGAGATGGTGCAGCTGCAAGTCTTCTGGCAGAGTATTGAGGCGGCGGAAGTGAGGTCAAGCAGGCCAATGGTTCCCAATCAGGAAATCAGAGGCGACCAACCCTAAATCCATCCTGAGAACATCGACGAACCGATGAATTGACATGGATACTGATTTTGTCGTCGCTCACTTTGGCACAACGAGGACTCGAGGAGAGATTCGTCGAGGTTTGAATAGAGGATATTAGAAAGAGAGTGTCACACTCTGAGAGTATACTTGTCATTCAAATCTGACGGTACCTACTAGTGATAATATAGGAAATAATCGATATCAAACCATTTAAAACCAGCAAAATAAGCTAAGAATGATAATGTGTGTATGTATACATGTATGTGTGAGCACTCAACTGAACAAAGTAAAATTTATACTATCCTAACAAACTTTAAACTAGTACAAAAAGAAAATTATAAACACAAGCAGTGAGAAAATAAATCAAGCAACTCACCAAAAATCCAAACTCGAGTGAGACAAATAGCCAGAACCTCTGAGCGACATTATACATTCTCTATCTACTAACTTGAAAGTCAAAGAAAAAGTAAAGAATAGTGAATATAAAAACTTAATGGGTATAAGAAAATAGTACATGATGCTATATATAGAGAGATCAAAGGAAGTACAGTTTCGGGTAAAATACTACAAAAGTAAGAGTGTCAATATAATCAACTGCATAACCCTCCGCTAACCTGCTCAATCAGGTATAGCCGGTAAATCAGGAGTACATACAATACATCCAAATCCTGCACAAATAAATCCATAATTGGCATCTAGCAAGCATATAACAAGTTCTGACTATGTGCAACAACATGCTATCATGAATGGGTCTCGTGGGCAGACAAGGTACATAAATAGTCACTGTCTGCGAAAAAATACTCTATCATGGATGGTCTTGTTGGCAGTCAAGGTATGTAAACAATCTCTGTCTGCGGAAGAACGCTCTACCACGGATGTGTTAGTGTGTGCACTTATGTGCCAAGACACTCCTTATATATTTTGTGGATAATTATTTAATAAAGGCAAGAATTTATCATTAATTATTTACTTTTCTGTACGTATATAATTAATGATAAAGTCCCACAGATTAATGAGTATATTAATATGAAAATCATCCTTGATCGGATAGATATCTAGAGGGGGCATGAATATCTAGATCAACGCTGAGTATGACTAGGTCGAGATAGACCAGAGGGATGGATATCCAAGTTGTACTTGGGGGTGCCTTGAGTTTAGAGGTACACTGGACACAACCCGCTCAAGAGGAGACCACATATTAAGCATCATTGGTTATTCCTCTTATGAATGAGTGTAATTGATTTTTTGACTTCCTTCATTTATTCTATGTGTGAAGTTATGTGCTTTGACGCCGTTAAAAATAATCTTTAATTGGATTGTGATTAATACGGTAGTTGGGTGTATGACAAAGCGTAGAGAGAATAGTGTTGAGTCAATAGAGGATTCATCGCTCTCTTGGATTAGGAGTTAACTTCCTAACCACTTGATAGAGATATTAGTGACTCAAAACCCTGTCATGGGAGGAATGATTTATCATTCAAGAGGAGTCTATTATATCTTGGAAATCAAGTAAAATAATTAATTTGGTAATGATGCATAATGTACCAAATAAATTGGGATGTAGGCTTAGATGAAGAGATTGAATTACACAGTAATCGGTTCATGGTGGTTTACAGTTTATGACTGATATTAATTTTATCGCGTTGGGTGACTAAAAACTGTTGCTAGACAGTTACCTTAGTTTGTGTATGGATTTACACTATCTTCGTGTATAAAACCTAGAGGATCGCACGCAAAGCACGTAGACATGAACTGTGGTATCGGAAGGTAGTCGAGATCAAGATTAAATATAGATTTATTTGATATAATAAAGAGAGAATTCGAATAGCCATAATCATGATAATTAATGGAGAATTCGAAGAGTAATCATAATGATAATTAATGAAGAATTTGAAGAGTCATCATAATGAAGGTTATAAATGAAGAATTTATGGAGCCTATAACTCTTCATCTTCTTAATTAATGAAGATCATAAATGATGAATTAATTAAGACCTTAACTCTTCGTATTCCTTGGAGACTATAATTAGTCATCCTCAAAAAGATGCAAGTGTGGAATTCCTTCTCTCAATTTCTCCCTCGTCAACTTCTTCTTCATTGACCTTCCACCGGAAGAGATCGGTAGTGCTTCCAAGACTTTGTCGATCCAAGAGGCTAGCACCTAACGGATCGTATCAAGTTCGTAATATAGTGCGCGTGGATACCGCTAGAGGAGTCACACGTGGGGCTCTTATCTGTCTTATCTGTTTGTGATATTATTCACACCTATTGAGGGCTCGAGGTATGTTTTTATATTATTTTATGTAAAACTATATGTACCACGAAAGATCCATGATCATTATATGTCTTCCGCTGTGCTCCGAACCCAACAAGATGGTCCAATGGGCAGACAAGATATATACGTAGCTATCTAGCTATGGACTATGGACAAACACACTATCACAGATGATCACGTAGATAGTCAAAACATACAAGTTTACAAACCAATAATGATAGGTAAACAGTAACAATCATATCCTAAAGTAAACTCTGTTAGCTACATTATGGTATGATCTCACAAGCATATAGTCACAAACTCAAACAACCAGCAGGGGGTCTAGTAGGGTACTCAGCTATCTAGTTACGAACTACATTTGATAGCTCAATACCACTATCTAGTTGAATGGGCAATTCAAATGCATAGGCATGCAATAAGTAACAAGTCTAACAACTGTATCTAAGTACAACAACATCAAGTATAATAGTAACAATCACAATCAAGGAAATCCTAGTCATCTAGTCATAATATCTCATCTAATATAATACTCTATAATTACACCTCGGTTTAACCTCACTAGCGTATATGCATAGGTATAAATAACAAACAAAGATCTAGTAGAATTCTTGATTTCCTACACTACGATATGATCTTACTAATATATAGGCATGAACTTAAAGAGCAAATAAGGGTCTAGTAGGATACTTGATATTCTACACTACAATATGATCTTACTAATGTATAGGCATAAGCCTAAAGAACAAATAAAGGTCTAGTAGGATACTCGATATCCTACACTACAGTATTGCTACATAAAGCTGCACAAGTACAAATAGCAATAAATAGCACGGATGGCAAACAAAACTGCATGGATATCAAATAGGTCAAACTTAGTACAAACAACTAAGTATCAACTCAAGAAGCAAATAGAGTGGAGTCAAGGTTAACATTAACTACTGTTTAATCAATATATGATAATAAATAATCATGTACTAAGATTAAAAAAATTATAAAGATCAAAGTAAGAATTATTCACCTCAATCGTAGAACGTGTTAATAGTCTTCAAATCAGAGGGTCTATCTCAAGCTTGAATCCTACAAGTATAGAATATGAAGTTAGTCTTAGTACTTAGGTAATCCTAATAACCATGAATAGTCCATGTAAACTAATCGTTTATTCCTCCCCTTATCATCTAACTTTCTTAATCTTGTTAACGAAATTTCGTTTGAATAAAGACATGTAAATCAATAAATCAATCTATGGCTTAATTAACCAATCTTATTAATTAATTCATCTTCAATTAATAATTAAATTAATAATTAAATTTATTAATTACTCAATTAATTATTAATGAATTTAATAATTAATCAAATTGATAATATGTTAATTAACTCATTACACGAATTATTGATTATCTTTAATTAACCACATATCATTTAATTAATCAAACAAACTTTGATTAATAATCAACCACTTAATTAAATAGGGTCATCTCTTTAAACTTATTAATTACATATTAATGGATTAATTGAATACACACCACTTAACAATCTGATTAATCTACGAATTAAATCAACTAATTTACTATTAGTTTAACTCTAATTATCTTTCCTTTCCCGACGCTAGCTATGGGAATTGGTTGGTGGGAAAAGCAGAAAACCCTAGCAGGCGACGACTATTCTTAGCCAACATTGAGGAAAACTTTAACACAAGCACACGAGGACAATAGGACGTCTACTTGTGGTGGTCGGCAAGGATTTCCAACATTGCTAGTGGAGGCAATCGCAAGTGCAGTGACCTGACACTAGGGCGATGCATCGCTACTACCCTACATGGGCAGAGAACTGCGTCGGCGATTGGGTGCACAACAACTTTTGCAGACTAGATGATTGTCGACGAAGACAACGTTGAGGGAAGAGGGTCGATGCCTAGCATGGCGATGAGACTCATGGGTAGCCGACGGTAGGATGTGTGACGTGCATCGCATACGCGAGCATGCGACGGCAGTTGGCTTCAACTGAGCGACGGTCGGCTTCAACCAACATCAGCATTTGGGGCGAAGAGACACCGGACGGTGTTGTCATCCTTACAGAGGAAACGTTGTGTGTGTAAAAAAAATATAGAACCGCCACATCAGCGACCCCCCTAGAGCCGGTCCCATGGATAAACGTTGTGTGTGTAAGGTAAGACACGAAGAGGAGATGCGACGGTTAACCAAAACTTAGGTTTTGATAAACCAACTTTAGGCTTATATACCAATTAACTCCTAACTTAAATGAGTATTCTAAATAGGCTTTTCTAAAGCCTAACTCATTTATCACCATAAAATATCTAAATATTCATTTTAAATTTTCAAAAAATTCTTATAATTTCAATTAATTCATATATTTGGATATCTTACAGAGAGGGTTAGAATGATGGCTGGGGTTCCTAGTGCAGCCACCCTGATGCTCAAGTTAGTTTCCAGTGGAGGAGGAGGGAGCATGAAGAATAATAGTCTAGGATTTGTGGATGCGTGTACACTCATACTTGTGCCCATAGGGAAGGGTAACCTTTTATAGTGTTACGACTGGTCCTTACGTTATCCATGTGTCCCGAGATTCCTACAGGTGTTGCTCATGTTCCCTGAGATAAATGGCTACGTTGCCCACTTTCTCCGAATTGAAACGAACACATTTTCCACATTCATTAGGGGGGAAATGACTACGTTGTCTATGTCTTCAGCGAGCCATAGTTTATTGCCTTGAGTTGGGGATAGCATGGAGCCAAGGCGCATGAAGCTGAGATTAATGCGGAGTCGAGGAGAAATGAAGCCAAGAGTAGCGAGGAGTTAGGGAGACATGAAGTCGAGAGTAGCGTAAAGTCGAGGAGACATGGAACTGAGAGTAGCATGAAGTTGGGGAGACATGGAGCCTTGAGTAGCTTGGAGTCTGGAAGACATGGAACTGAGAGTAGTGCAGAGTAAATGAGCGGCTTTCTGTTGACTTTGATCGTCACCTCAGCAAAACTGTTGATCTTCTTAACCATGTGACACTCTCTAAGTACCTCCCGGATCACTAGTCTCCACTCTAAGTTTGTGTTGTCGAATATCACGGTTCTTTTTGTTTCAACTGTAATGTGTAAGGAAATGGGTTGCTAAACACGTAAATGCGCAACGGAAAAACCTATTTCCTCCAGAAGATCCATGCGAAGGGAGAAGAAAAATATACTAAGTTTACATAGGATAACATGAGAGATTATACCTTTGTAGTGTGCTCACGGACTCCCGACAACTCGGATCACAGTATGATCTCGCGTTCGCACCTCTACGGTATCCACATGAACAAGTGTTCGTTTGTCTCACAAACTCACAAGATGGAGAAAGGTTGTGCTAGCAACCTATAGAGTGGATTTCGGCCAAGAGGAGAGGAGCAATGAGAATGAAGAGAATTAAGCCAAAATGAAGAGAAAAACACTTAAGTATTTTCATCCAATGAAAACACTTAATTAGCATTAATAGCCTTAATGAGCATTTACACTCCATTAAGGACCACACACTTGTAACTCCTCATTTTAATTTCGAAAATTGAATCAAATGTATCATTGAATTTCGAAATTCAATGAATGTCTCATTAATCCTCACTTGAGTCTAACTCAAGTCTCCTCACTTGAGTCTAACTCAAGTCTAATTCAATCGAGTCTTACTCAATTAATCTCATACAATTCAAATTCAATGAATCACATTTCATTAATTTGAATTGACTCCTTGAGTCTAGTTTGAATTGGACTTAATCCAACAATTAGATCCAATTGAGTCTAACTCAATAAGTCCAATTCGAATAAGACTTAATCCAATGATTCATCATATGAACCCATCTCCAAATCTACTTGTTCTTTATGTGTGACCCAATAGGTTCTCGTAACGTTGGCAATGTACCTAAATCAACATTTAGATATATAAGCAATGAGTGGCATCTAGCAAGACATTATTGCTACCCAAGTGACGAGAAGGTCAAGATCTGACCTAACATGTCCGTGGCTATTATCTTGTATGACTTGGTCCCTCTATCCTTGATATTTAGATTGATCAATGAGACATAGACCGTGTCATCCTCTTATCAACTTTTGTGTTTCTTGATCTCTAAGTAGACACACTCAATCAAATAAGCTCAATATCTCATATTGACTCATTTGAGCATGACCATGCTTTCTTTGTGTCCTACTAATCAAGGGGTCCACAGATATCGCTTATGTCATATGGAAGGGATAGATCCCATCTACATCACTCACATCTCTCCACATAATTCATTGCATACCCAATGATCGACTTTATTGCCCACCTTGTTACAGGTGACGTTTGCCGATATCAAAGTACACAACTCCTTATGTAGGGAACCGTAGTGACTTCAGGTACCTACAAAAAAATAGGTGTTTTTGAATCGGTCTTTTTGAAGCGTTTGAATAACCGCATCGAATGAGTAAAGGTTTAGAAGCGGTTACGTACTTTCTGCTGCAATAGATTTTCTGTAGAAGCAGTTATGATATACCGCTTCTATTTAGCACATTTAGATGTGGTTTTATATTTTGCTTCTAAAAGAATCCTTTTGAAGCAGTTGGAACCACTCCTAAAAATAATAGGTTTTATTTAAGCAGATATAAATAGAAGAGTTCACGTTTATTTAGGCATTAACAACTCAACTATTTCATTGCTTCAATCGGCCGACAGGGGTGGATCCAGAGATAATTTTAACGAGGGCTAACAAATTTTATTTTACAACAATAAATATATTTAATAATAAAAAATTAATTTGACATCATAAAAGGATAAAAATACTAAATTAATAAATTACAAAATTACTATTAAACTATTGCTTATTAAAGTATTGGTTAACACTTGGTGACATATTAGGTGGTCATCGGATACAAAAATTGAGATAATTGCATCTTGATTTTTCATCTTTTGAAAACACTGTAATATTTCAATTGTTGAAAAGATATCCTTTTAATGAATACGATTAGACTATCATTCATTCACTCATCTTCAATTCTGTTACGGGGAGAGAAGAGAGGCGAAAAATGGAAACGAATCCAATTAACTAGTTTTATTTTGTTTTCTAATAGGTAGGGAAATAAGGAGCACAAAGAGAAAGAGAAGCCTATTGAGGTGCATGGGTGAATTTCAATTTATTATTTTTGTGCAATTTTTTATATGAATATAAGTGTCACCACACAAATGACTATTGCCACGTGGGCAGAGTTTTCAATTACTTTTCATTGTTGATTTAAACTTTGTCAAGTGTTTACTATAAATTTTACCAATCTTAATAAATTTATGAGCTCATTTTAGTTATTATTAATAAATTCTACCAGATATTCAGAATGAAAAAATTGACTAAGTGTAAAACTCGGCAAGGTTTACTTTTCAAGTCGATCGTTTTTTTAAGTCTACCAATTCATGGGCAAACAACGTCATGATCAAATTTATTTACTTTGTAGATTTTTTGTACCATCTACTAAGTTCAGACGACCACTAATTAATTAAATTGATATTTGATTAGGGGATTGAAGAGATTTTATTTAACTAAATGAAATCCTTGTAAAATTGAAAAGATTTATTAGGATTTGTGCTATGGAGAAAATATAATTACTTTTAATATTAATTTTTTATATCTATCTCGTAAATTTCATATTATTTCTTCAAAATCATAAAGTATTATTTTTTTAATCATGTACAGTAATTTGCCATTTTTGGAATCATAGCTAAAATTCTCTATATACTATTGTCATATTTTCTCACATCTAATTTAATAATCTAATATTTTATAAAGTTAAAAATGGTATGCCTTAATTAAAAAGAGATTTTAAAAAATGAAAGGCTCTTATTTGTTGCCTAAAAGAACGTGGAAAAACGAAACGGCGTTATCTTATTCAGAATCCTGCATTAGTAATTGATATTCCCGCTTGTAAGCTTCTTTTTTGAGAAAATCTGCCTGTGTAGTAAATCTACCTCACAATCGATTTTTTCCGTCTTGTGTAAAGAAAATCTCTGCTCTACCCTAAGTTACAATTCGTTTTCAGATTCTGGAGGTAATTACTCTTAACATTATGTTTTAAACGAGTTTGGTGTTCAAATAGCTAATGGACTTTTGTAAATCTTCCATAAAATTTCTTTTATGTTGTGAAGGATTATGAGCGGTGATTCTTTTAATATTGTGTTTGTTCTTTATTTGGTTGTAAATATTTTTCTTTTGAGATTGGAATGTAGAAGTTGTTCCCTAGGAGAGAAATTTTCATATGTGTTATTATCCATCCAAGTTCATGACCAATGTTCATAGAAACAAACAACCTATTGATCATGTTCTTTTTCTATATAATATATAATTAAATTAAAGAACTCCACCACATCAGATATATCTATCATACTGGTGCAAATTGGGGTCTTCTTTATCTCTACAATTGTCTATTTGTTTATTTTTTCTATAATTATTTGTTATGTATCTTTACCATCTTCATTATTATTATTATTATTATTATTATTATTATTCTCAGGTACATATGAAAAATGACAAACAAAATACTTCAAAAGTTAACGAAGAATATCAAAAGGCGATCTAGGGGATAAGAATCAAATAATAGGCATGACGATGAAGTTAAATCACAAGACACAACATCACATTCACCATCGGAAAACCAAAATAATGCACTAGCATCACAGCAACATGATGAGGAGTTCCATGAGGAAGGTTGGAAATATATTTTTTATATATTTAATTAAGTTTAATGCATGACAAAACAATCACATTTTGCATATATATTTATCCGGCGAAGATGCAGTGTTACCTTCGTAGAGGCAGCCGAATAGACGTGGGAGGACTATATTGAAGGATGTTCATGCATTGCATCATGATGATTTGCTACATGTCATATTTAATGAAAGAGACCAGCCTTATGGTGATTTACAACTGGCACTAGCAAATTATGTGGGAACAAGCTCGGAATGGAGTTTTGTTGCCCCTTGATTATTTAGACTGGCGAAAAATTCCAAAGCATCGGTTGGAGGACGCATGGAAACTTGTTATTGTAAGTTGAGAAGTACTTAATATCACACATGAGTTTCAAACATTAACATATTTAATTTTATGTTTATAGGCATGATTCATAATCTCCAATCAACACCGAGATTTTGTGATGCAAATGATGGGAGTTGCATGGAGGCGATGGAGGACCCAAGTTAAAGCTACATCTTATGACTCGAATATCCCATTAAGGGACCTTGTGTCCATTCGTCCTATTCCTCATGGCCTGACTACAGAAGTCTGGGAACGATTATGTGAGCACTGGAAGGTTACTGAGGTAATCACTAGTATTGATAATTTTTTATATATAGTTATGGATATTCCTAGTAAAACTTAAACTTTTTTTTCAGAAAAATTCAAAAATAAATCGAGAAAATGGAAAAAATAAAAAAGGAACTCATGCACAGGGACGAATAAGTATTTCTTCTTTCGAAGATAAATTTGTAAGTATCAAATCTTTTTTTTTATTTGCAACAAGTTTCATATTTACCTATTTGTTGTTTAAACTTTGATGTTATAAATAACTAGTGTTATATGCTTCTATGGTGTTGTAAATATAGATTTATAATGATATAGAATGTAGTTAACCTTTATAGATATGTTGTTAACGATTGATATATGCTTATTGTTTGCAAAATTTCAACTGTCACATTTATTGTATATGTGTTATTGTTCTTCTATTAGTTGAAAGACAATGGTAGGAAGCCGACTCGCATCGAAATAATGCATTTGAGTTGAAGAAGTAAAAAAGAAAGGAGGTGCTCCAGTTGATGCTGAAGCCATACGCTATGAGGTACTAATTTGTTACAATTTTTTAAAATGGATTTTGAATAAATTTTTCATTCAATTGATGTTTTGTTTGTTAGCATTTGCTGGATGAGGCTGTGCAAATTCGCCTACAAGACATGCCTGAGGGAACACAAGCAATAGAAGTGCATGAGGATGCATTTCGATTATATTTTTTAAAAAATTTGATATCATTTTTGTTAAGGTTATTACAAAATGTATATGTATTAATTATAAATTTTATGCAGTGATGTATTCAGAACTGAGCATTCTGGTCGAGTTCGATGTCTAGGAGCAGGAGCACTGCCTAGCCAAGTCTTCCCTGAACAATGTAAATGTAGCTCATTCTACAATAGGCAAAACTATCACTCCACTATGGATATCACAGATAAATTCAAAGCAATGCAAGAACAAATGAACAAAGATATGGAGATGTATGAATCACAGTTGCGAGCAGAAATGGAGGCGCAAAAAGCACAATTTCAAACAAAAATGGAGCAAATAAGACAAATGCAAGATCAGTTTGAAAGTTTTACACGTGTTATGCAGAGTATGATACATGGAACTGCTGGAGGGTCTAATGGACTTGAATTGTTACCAACACAGGTATTTACATATTATATAATATCAAATTAATAAGTTGGTTTCTTGTTCAAATCTATGATTTTAATTTTGATTTATTTTTACAGATGGCAATTGTAATGGCAAACATCATTCAGAAACACATGGATGCCACATCAAATCCAAAAGAAAATGCTATCTCCCGAGAAGATTCATCTAATAATTAGATATTGAAGGAAAAATATATTTTAGTTTGTGCCTTCATTTGTAATCATTAGTATGTTTTTGTTTTTAGAATTTCATGTTTCTTGAAACTTAGATACTCATTTGTGGATTGTTGGATTTTGTTTGGTTTATATCCTAGTAAATGACAATTCAGTTTTGTTTTTTTAGTTATTTCTCTTAAATGTACCATGTTTTTTTTCCATTGTGGAGTTGCTTGTGCAGTAAGAATGGAATAGAAAATTCTAAAAATGTTTTTTTTAAATGACTTCCGAAGCGGTTAACAACCACTCTTAGATGGGAAAATGTACTACAGTGCTCATGGCTGTACAAACGGTTTACAACAGCTTCAGATGTTTGTACAAGCGTTCCGAATAACTTCTCCTATATATTAATTTGAAGCGTTAGTTAACCGCCTCAAGAACAAAGCAATCACAACGCTAGAAAACCAAATGTGATGCATGTCTATAGGTCCGGTTATCAACCACTTCCAAAGACTAGAAACACCAGCGGTTAAACAACCACTTCTGTGACTACCTGTTGGAGCAGTTTATAACCGCATCGAATAATTCTTTTAGGAGCGGTTATTCTTGTTTCACCACCGGTCGCTGTTGTGGTACAATAGATCCTAGGAGCAGATGAAATTGAGTCAGTAAAGGAACCGCTTCAAATTTATTTGAAGCGGTTAGAATACGCTTCAGAAGGTCCCAAAAACCGGTTCTAAAGCCCTTGTTTTTTTGTAGCGCCGGTCTAAGGACTATTCATACCAATAGTCACATGAGAATGTTTATGACACTCATATAACGATCCATGAAATATTCTCATGACGGGTCATTCAGTATATATTTTCTAATATATACATATGTGTCAACCTGATATCTCATATCCATGACTTGTGAGATCAAGTCATCCGTTGACCTACATGATAGTCTCAACGCATTAATATTGTCCTTGTATATTAATGCTCGACTAAGAATAGTTAAGAGTAGTGTTCTCTACAATATCTACTATCAATTCAACCAATTGATATACTATAGATAAGAACCTACTACCCAAGGACATTATTATACTTATTCAATTGACACTGAACTGAAATAAATATAATAACCAACTTTGCCTTTTATTAATAATGATATATGATACAAAATGAGCCCTTTACAATCATCTCATAATTGATACTAGGGCTAATACTAACATAATGGTCACGTGGGAAATCTCAGGCATGTGTTAGACGACATTTGCACATTAAATGCAACAACACTTATTAAATGCGCGTCATGCGCAATCTGTCTTGATCCTCAAGCTTGAAGTGCGCTGGCATGCCTATGAGGTTGCGTCTCATTAAGGTGATGTGACCCACCACCAAGAAATCAAAGTGTGCTGGGAGTTGGTGTGATCCATGTGCTTGATCAATTGACTGAAAATCCATCTCGCCCTTAATCCAAAGGGCAGAGTGGAACAAGTGAGGGTATATTAGGTCAAAGAAGGATGTTGTTACCACATCACATAACTGTTGCTTCGGTGTTCGCCGCTTGCATCTTCTTTGTCTCTAAACACTCCAGTTTCCATTTTGCATAAAGTTGTCTTGTCCACTGTTATTGCCTTCTTCTCCAATCAACTATTGATCCTCTATTCTCAGGGTATAGCTACTATAATCCTGTGTTGTGCCAATTAATGGTTGCAGAGCCTTCTTATGCTCCATAGTATAAGTCCATTGAGTCCAGTTTCACCTACGGTGGGTTGGATCAATTAAAGACAACTTATGAGATTCCGGTCGATCATCGAATAATGCTTTCAAATGGTAATGACCGTCCGAATCATCCTTCCACCGGCTTCATGACTTTTTCATAAGTCATTTGTTGAGTGGGCTATGGTTCCCCATTCCGGCCTTCTTTATTGAGGTGTCATGATTTTTCCACATGCCTTTGTCTCAACTTGGTCCGAATTCCTTCAAAATCTTAACCGACGTAGTTATCCTTTTTTGACTATACTGAATTCCCTTATCTCCTCAAATTTTTCATTTTTTCTTTTACTTGAAGAAAATGGAAGACGAAGTATTATTCTTTTCATTTAGAGTCAGGCTCAGTCTCCTGAAGAACTTCCTGTCTTCGCACAAGAGATCGAAGTCCTAATTTTTCTTTGTGAAGCCCCCCGAGTCCAGTGTCTTATTCGACATATCAGTGGAAACTTGAGTTATTCGCACCTCCTACTTTGAAAATTTACCACTTGGAGCGAGGCTACTTTAAGACATCCGACAATCTACAAGATTTGAAGTTTGACAGTAACTTTCTATTTGAGGAGGGGTTACTTCACAAATTTGGACTGAGTCCCACTCCTACCCTTCTAGCAACTTCATTTGGTAAGACTTTTCACTTGCATCGTCTTTGATTTCTAACTAACTATTTTGTTGATTTTTGTAGTTGACACCATGTTGAAGGCATCAACGAACAAAGTGGTAAAGCTGACGAAGGTTGAATTGGAGGTGTGTGGAGTAGTGATTGTTGATTTTGTAAGTACTCGAGATTAGATTTGATGTTGATCAACTGAATTAAGTTAGTTCTTGTATGTTTTAATACCTTGTGTCTAAGTATGTGAAAACTTAGGAACATAAGAAGTCAAGTGTAAAACGTAGTGAGCGAGAAGGATGACATTGGAAGAGAGCCAACGGGCTCGGTGCATCCGAGGGAGGAGGAGCTGCAGAAGAGTACACCAGTGGAGCGAGAAGGGTACGTGCAGCACATTCTATAAGTACCCTAAGTTAGTTTTAATGTGGCCAACCAAGTTAAGCTAGATCATATTTGGTTTAATCCTTGAATCTAAGTGTGCAAGAGTTTAGAAACACAAGAAGTCAAGCAGAAGACGCAGCTAGCGAGAAGGATGACACGGGAAGGGAGTTGACAGGCCCAGTGCGTCTAAGGGAAAGGTGTTGCGGAAGAATACACTAGCGGATGAGAAGGAAGCACGCGGTGTTTTCGAGGGACTAGAAGTCAAAGTGGAAGATTGCTCGAGAAGAAGGCCGGAAGATGGATTTAGGTGAGCCCGATTTTGGATAACGGAAATCACCCCAGAGAAAGGAAAGGAGCAGTAGAAGTGCTGCCTGTCTAGGTGCTTGAATTGGGTCCAAGCGCCCAGCCTAGGTTGGGCAGCAAAGGCACCCTCAAGCCTTTGAAGGCACGCCCTCGAGCCTTTTTGCAAGGTGCCCTCAAGCCATTAAGCCACCTCCAGTAGTCGTTAGGCTACCGTTGCGAAAAGGATAAAATTATATCCTCTTGGAGGCACCTTGGACCTCTTTGGAGCCGCCTCCAACCAACGGTAATATTTTTCCAAGGACTATAAAAAGTCCCCTAGAGTTAGGAATTAGATACAACTTGAACAACAACTTCTGTAATCACTTCGTAGTCTTTTTTTGAGTTTTCAACGAGTGTAAGAGGTTTCTTCGCCTTCAAAGAAGAAGATCTTTTAGAGCTTTTCATTTACCTTGGATTAACAACTAATTAGGTTGTAATCAAGTAAATTCTGTAGTCTCTTTTCCTTTTATGTTATTGTTTATTTTTAATTGTGCATCCTTGCTAAAGCAAAAGCAATAGATATTTTTATTAACTCTAATTGCAGGTTATTCACTCCTCCTCTAGCCAGCTTAATGTGGACCAACATATTCGAGGGACGACAAGCCAGGAGGAAGTCTGCTCGAGGAGAAGGTTGGAGTTGGGTTCGGGTGAGCTCAACTCCGGATGGTCGGAGCATCACCCAAGTGAAGTGGAGTTAGAAAATGGTCAACTTGAAAGTTGATCATTAGAGATGCTTTCGATTGACTCGAGTCGTGCTGGTTCGAAGACCTAAGGCACCTCAGTTGATTGAAGGCACCTCTGATGAACAGTAGCCAAGGTGCCTCAAATCAACGAGGCACCTCTGATGACCTTGGAGTCATTGCTGCGGAGATAAGCAGCAGAGTAAGTCAACAAACTGAGGCACCTATGATTAACTAAGACACCTCCAATCCACCATATCAGAAAATGAACGTTGTGTGGAAATAAAATATTATCCAGTTGGAGGCACCCTGGACCACTCGAGGTGTTCCAAATTACCATGTCAGCAAAACGACCACTTAGACCAGGAGGCTATAAATAATGCCCTAGAGATAGTTGTAAAATATACACATGTTCTTAAACTGTAATTTATCTTGAGCTTTCAATTGTTATAAGAGGCTACTCCACCTCCAACCTTTGTCAAAGAAGATCTTTAGTGCATTTTTCATTGCCTTGGATTAGTAACATTTCCGGTTATAAATCAAGTAAATCTTCTATCTTTTACTTTACTTTATGTTATTTTTTTAATTAATCAGTGTGCCCTTGCTAGCTAAGTAGAAAGCAAGAGAACTTGATGATTTTAATTGCAGGCTATTCATCCCCCCCCCCCTCCTCTCCCATCTCGTCCATCGATCCAACGGATTTAACTCAGGATGAGGCGGTGCTCGAGGTGGGGACATGGTCTGCCCCATCTGCCACTCTCGCAAAACTTACACCCCCAGTAGTAACTAGAGAACCTACTCCCCCCATTGAGTTAAGAATACCCCCCCTCCCTCCTAGAGGCTACGATAGTAACTCCACCCGAGAAGTTGGGAATGCTCCTGAGGATAATGAGGAAAAGATGATGCTCGACATGGACTCCCTTGGGCCCCTTAGGCCCGTCTCCACCAACGCCAGTTCAGATCCCGATGTCACTGCCCGAGTCGGGGAACCAATAGGTTGTGTCTAGTTCCATATGGTTGAGAGGCCCAACCACCATCCTGAGGAATGGGGCCCCAACATCCCATGTCGAGTCGAAGAGCTCCGGCATTGAGGTTGTCCCGTCACATCCTTCTTCGGATCTTGATTTCCTAGGCCATCAAGGGGGCATCACTGCGCAACCCTCGCACCTTGCATAGAGCAAAGACGTCATCCCGACCATCGTAGAAGCCCCCCAAGAACAAGAAGCTTTGGGAGAGGACAAGAAGGATCTCATTCTCGACAGTCCGGTGGCAACCAGATGGATGGACGTTGAAGAGACAACTAAGGCCATGCCCTATTAAGCATTAGCCGAAAAGCTTCTATTGGGTTGAGCTGAACACATGTCCAATCTCTGGGAGGGTTGTTGAGCCCTATAGGTGCGAGTAGCCTAGTTGGAGGCTCAACTAGTCCAAATCCCCTCTGAGTAGGTCCTCACCATTCTTCGGACAAAGGTATTTGTAAGTATCCCAGGTTGGTTTTGATGTGATCAACTGAGCTAAGTTTAGGTCATGTGTTATTTTGATGTCTTGTGTCTAAGTGTGTAGGAACTTAGAAACAAGAGAAGTCGAGTGGAAGATGCAGCGAGCGAGAAGGGTGTCATAGGAAATGGGTTGACAAGCCCGATGCATTCGAGGGATGAAAAGCTACGGAAGAGTAGATCGGTGGATGAGAAGGATACACCCAGAGCGTTAAGGGTATGAGAAGCTGGGGAGGAAGCCTGCTTGAGGAGAAAATTGGAGTTGGGTTCGATGAGCTCAACTCCGGATGGATGAAGTATCACTCAAGTAATTGGAGTTGTTCATTCTCGAATGAATAGTGCTACATGAACCTCTAATAGAGTTGGAGGTGCCTCGGTATGACCAAAGGGGGGAGACTAACTAGATATTAAGTTTACGAGGATTTTATTTAATTGTTATTTAAATAATTCTATTGTCATATTTATTTAGGTGCAATTTAAATAAAATCTCCTCCTAAACTTAACATCTAGTTAGTCTCCTCCTTTAATATGATCAAAGTGGAGACTAACTAGATGTTAAGTTTAGGGGAGGTTTTATTTAATTATTATTTAAATAATATTTTTCCATATTTATTTAGGTACAATTTAAATAAATATGTTTAATTGATATATTTAAGTTATAATTATTTTTTACTTATATGTTTAATCATAATCTTAACTTAGGTTAATGCACATTAAAAAGGGGAAGATTATAAGTATCCTAGGTTAGTTTTGATATGATCAACTGAACTAAGTTAACGTCTTGTGTTATTTTGATATCTTATGTCTAAGTGTGCAGGAACTTAGGAGCATGAGAAATCGAGCGGAACACGCAGTGAGCAATAAGGGTAGTATATAAAATAAGTCGACGAGTTCGGTGCATTCAATGGACCAAAAATTGTAGAAGAGTATACCGATGGACAAAAAGGACTTGCGCGGAGCGTTCGAGGTACAAGAAGTCGGGGAAGAAGCCTACTCGAGAAGAAGATCGGAGTTGAGTTTGGGTGAGCTCAACTCCGGATAGATGGAGTATCATCAAAGCAATTGGAGTTGTTCATTCTTGGATGAACAGTGTTAGAGGCGCCTCGAATGAACAGTGTCGAGACGCCTTCAATCACATTGAAGGTGCCTCCAACGTGGCAGAATCATTGAGTAACTGTTGCGTCGTGAATAAAATTTTATCCACACTAGAGGCGCCCTGGATATTTTTATAGGCACCTCAACTGAACGGTAACTTATCTTAGGAGACCATAAAAAGCCCCTTGGAACTAGAAATTTAATAACAATTCTTATATTTATTTCTTAAGTAATTCTTAATCGTTCAAAGTCTGTAAGAAGCTACTCTGGTTTCACAAAAGAGTAATTTTAGTAGAGTTTTTCAACTGTTTTAGATTAACAACCATCTATGTTGTGACCAAGTAAATTTTTGAGCCTATATTTTAAGTTATTGCTTTTATATTAATTATTTATTTTAATTAATATTGTGTCCTTGCTCTGTTCAAAAATAAAAGAGATTTCTAACTTCTTTTCAGAGCTATTCACCCCCTTTAACCGGCTTACCGAAACATATAGTATCCTTACGCACGTAGAGATTACCCTCCTGAAGAAGCTAAGGGTTGACCCAACCACAAGACAAGCAGAGGTCAACCAACTAAGGGAGGTCTTAGTAAAAAAGATGGCAGAGAAATTCCAGACGATATACGACCTAGACATGATGAAGGGGAGAGTGGAATCCCTCGAAGCCAAGATTAAGAAGTTGAAGTTTAGGAGGAAGAAACAATATAAGGAGATGGAAAAGTTAACTGCTGCGGTAGAAACACAGAAGATGAAGCTTGAAGTGACCAAAGCCAAGGCAATAGCCACCCAGGTTGAATTGCAGGCTAGCCAAAATGAATTTAGGCTTCTGAAGGTGGAGCTAGGAGTTGTAGGATATGTGTGATCGATAGGAGGGGATGAATATCGATTCATCTTATTTTCATTTTGTCATTTGCTCAATCTATTAGAGTTTGTCATAGTAAAATACAATAAAAATAATAAAGAACAAAAAGAGACGCATGGATTTACTTGGTTCCCAACCCCCAAGATCAGTACGTCTAAAGCCCAAGTACCGGAGGTGTCCGACCACTAAATCTTCTCCTTTCTTGAACTTTTTAGGAGATGGAGAACCTGCTTACAAATTAATAACACCAGCACAAATAGAATTAAATAAAGTGTAGCTTGTAAATATAAATAAACTTAGTCATCGATCGGTCCAGAAGTCATAATTGTCTCTCACTCCTCAAACTCCTAACACTTCCTCGATCGCATGAGCAGAGCCTCATTATCCTTTGAGCATAGAGTCAAAGAGTTGAAGAGTAGTGAATTGTTATTCTTGAACGCACAATCTTTGTTTTTTTTTATAGAGTTGAATTAGATCCTTATTTAGATCAACTTTTATCTGGATCAAGCCTTATATTTATCCATATCATCTGACTTATCTTCATCCACATCATAAAGTTGAACCTAATCTTTTTCCATGTCAGCTTCCATATCAATCTGTCACGCCAACATCTCTGACAACTAAGCAATCTAGTTAACCTAACTTAATTAATCGACTAAACTGATTTTTTGATCAACTAAACCAAACCAAGTCACTGATTTGAATTTGAACTCGAACTTGGTTAATCGAACCTGATCGATCTACCGATCCTCAGATCGGTCTACCAAACCTATTCGGTCTACCAAACTACTAGTTCGGTCGACTGAATTGGTTTGGGTCTGGTTTGACCCGAGTCAAATCTAGTTCACCCCGAACATGCCAGTTGTGTCCGATTATGTTTGTCTACTTCATATTTTGCTCCCAAGTCCATTTTCTTGCAAAACAATCATACAAAACACAAGCAAACAATCTAGCTTAACCTTGTAATCTATTTGACCTGCTAGGTTTGCCTTTAGCTTGGGGTCAATTCCTCCAAGAATTTGCCACCTAAGGTCTACTCATTACGATTTCAATTTGCCAAGCCTTCAGTCCTTCAGACCTGCTTGGACTTTTGCTCAACCTGATCTTGATCCTTTAGACTTTTCGCTAGACCTTCAATCCTTGACCTATCTAGACTTCTCGTCTGGTGTTCTCGACCTCGGGACTTCTCGCTTGATGTCCTTGATCCGCCTAATCCCTCCGACTAAGACTTCCTTGCCTAACCTCCAATTAGGATTTGTTACTCGGTAGACTTCTCACCTACGTAACCTCTAATTAAGAATTTTCTTTGCCAAGCATCCGGTCACCCTTGACTTACTTGGACTTACCCTTGCCTGACCTTCAGTTAGGACTAGTCACTCGGTAGACTTCTCACCTACCTAACCTCAAGTTAGGACTTGGCTTTCTAGTCATCTAGTCATGACTAGCCCTTGCCTGACCTCCAGTTAGGACTAACCACTCAGTAGACTTCTCACCTGCCTAACCTCAAGTTAGGACTTCGCTTGCTAGTCATCTAGTCATGACTAGACTTTTCACTTTCAAATATTAATTCCTATTTGAATTTACCCCTAGTCAAATCTGACCATAATTATGTACATTGTCAAATATCGAAACACTGGAGGTTGATTGCACCAACAGGAGCTACCAAAGAAGAAGTTGGGTCAACCAAAGCCCTAGTGAAGGCTCAATTGCATGAATTGGAGTCTACCCATGATGAGGCAAAGGTGGCTAAAGTTGAAGACCAATTGCAGGCAATGCTAGGAGTTGCCAGAGAGGAGACTGAATCGGCCAAAGCTCTAGCGGAGGCTCGACTACACGAATTGGGGTATGCTCGTACCATGATGAAGGCAGCCAAAGCTAAAGTTGTGGCCGTGGAAGCCTCCAAGTTTGTGCTACAATGGCACTAGGAGCTCAAAGAGACTAACTGGATAACAAAATAGTAGAGTTTCAAGAGTATTAAGTTGTGGAGGACGAACGTTAGGCCACCAAGAAGAAAGAATTCCTGGGATATGAGAAATTCTATGATCTAATCGGCATCCGTCTGTCTAAATAGTGCGATATGGAATGGATGACACAATTAAGTAGTTGTGGGAGAATGGGCACCTCCCTGTCAACATGTCATCCCCACCATCATCTTATCTAAAATCATCAATAGCATCCCCGAGGAAGACATAACATGCGTAACTTAATGTTGTTGCATGTAGATGGTTGATCACTTGTAATTAATTTTTGAATGTAATGAAGTCTTTTGGGAGTCTTGTTATCCCTCTTGCTACTCTTTGGCAAGTTATCATTGTGATGAAAGATTCACTCATCATTAGTTCTATCACAAGGCGGAGTCGGGAGAGATAAACCCCCGTCGACTAAAGAGGGAATCAAGAGATCAACCTCACATGCTCCCTCCCTTTGAATGAGGGAAAGGTAGAAACTGACACTCAGGATCATGAACCTGATTGTGTCCGAGTCGAGGGGAATAAATGTGTTTGACCCTTGAATGAATGGGGGATCTCGTCAATCTTTAGATCTTAACTCTGACTATATACGAGTCAGGGGAGTTTGGACCATAAAAAGGACATTGGCCAAAGACATGGACTCGACGCTTATATTAAAGGGAGGTTGACATCATTGTCTGGATCTTGACCCCAACTATGTCAGAGTCAGGAGAGTTTGTGCCTAGATCTCGACCCAAACAATGTCTGAGTTGGGAAAGTTTGGGACCTGAAAAAGATAAGGATGATACAATATGTGCTCGACCCTTACGAAAAGGAGGTTGATATTATAGCCTAGACCCCCCAACTATGTCCAAGTTCGGGGAGTTTGGGCCCTGAAAAGGACGAGGACAATATGATATGCGCTCGAGGTTGATATCGCAGTCTAGATCTCGATCCTAACTATGTCAGAGTCCAAAGAGCTTTGGCCCTGAAAAGAACAATAACGATATAATATGTGCTTGACCCTTATAAAATGAAGGTTGATATCATAGCCTGGATGTCGACCCCGACTAAGTCCGAGTCGGGAAAGTTTGGGTCCTAAAAAGGATAAGAGTGATGTGATATGCACTCAACCCTTGCAAAGGGAAAGTTGATATCGTAGCATAGATCTCGAGCCTAACTATATCTGACTCAAGAGAGTTTAGTTCTTAAAAAGGACAAGAATGATATGATATGTGCTCGACTCTTGCAAAGGAGAGGATGAAATCGTAGTCTGGATCTCGACCCTGACTATGTCAGAGTTGGGAGAGTTTAGGCCTTGAAATAGACAAGGGCGATATGATATACACTCGACCTTTACAAAATAAAGGTTGATATCACAGTTTGGATTTTTGATCCTAACTATGTCAGAGTTGAGAAAGTTTATGCCCTACAAAGGACAAGGGCAATACAATTGCGCATCACCCTTGCGAAGAGGAGGTTGACATCATAGTCTAGATCTCAACCCTAACTATATCCAAGTGGGACGAGTTTGGGAGATAGGACCCAAGTTTATCAGAAATGTTCTTTCATTAACAATGAAGTGGAAGTACAAAGTTAAATAATGCTAGAAAAATAACATAAGGATAC
Organism: Zingiber officinale; assembly: GCF_018446385.1. Taxonomy (NCBI): domain Eukaryota; kingdom Viridiplantae; phylum Streptophyta; class Magnoliopsida; order Zingiberales; family Zingiberaceae; genus Zingiber; species Zingiber officinale. Next base: position 110,293,300 of record NC_055997.1, read on the forward strand.
AAAAACTATTTAAGAATAATAGAGCTTCAAATGATTAGCGCTCCATGGATGATCCGGCTTCCCACTACCTGCATCTTCTAGGTAGTATGCCCCTAAGCTCCGCTTGCAAATGATCTGAAATGGTCCTCTCCATTACGGGTCCAAGTTGTTGACATCACCAACCACCTTGACCTTCTTGCAGACGACTTGAAAAGTGTGAGAGATGACTCACTTGTTGTAGGTCTGGCACATCCTCTGTCGGTAGATTACGAGTCAGGCATCCATTTTTTCCAAGGTTTCGATGATCAAGTTGAGGTCATGGAGTCTCTATCGGAGTTATCTGGACTATAGGTGCCTCACTGAGTAGATTCTTTGTTAACTTCCATCGAGATGACTACTTCTCCATTGTAAACGAGAAGAAAGGGAGTCATCTCTGTGCTCTTCCAAGGGATTGTTCAGTAAGCTTAAAAGATAGTTAGTGTTGGAACCCCAAGGTTGTTTTTGGTGTGATCAACAAGTTAAGTTAGGTCCTGTGTGTTTCTGACCTTGTGTCTAAATGTGCAGGAGCTTAGGAGCACAGGTACTCGAGCGGAATATGCAGCTAGCGAGAAGGATGGCACGCGGTGCGTCCGAGGGACGAGGCGGTGCGGAAGAGTACACCGGCGGACGAGAAGGAAATGTGCGGTGGTTCCGAGGGACGAAAGCCGGAGTGGAAGATTGCTCGGGAAGCAAGAGACGCAGCTAGCAAGAAGGTCAACACGGGGTGCGACCGAGGGACGAAGACTGCGGATGAGTACGCTGGTGGATGAGAAGGAAGCACGCGACGACTCCGAAGGATGAGAAGCCGGAGTGGAAGGCTGCTCGAGAAGACCAGAAGTTGGGTTCGGGTGAGCCCTATTCCGGATGGCAGAGATCACCCAAGCGAGCGGATCCGGAGCAGAAGACCCGGACCGAGGCGGGACTGAACCAGAGAAGAGGTTTCGGACAAAAAGTCAATTACTATTGACTTTTTGCTCCGGGGCGCCCGGAACCATTCCGAGCGCCCGGACCCGACTTTTGACCAAGATCGAGATTTGACTCGATCTGATCGTTGGGGGATAAAGTTTATCCCCCCAGGGCGCCCAGAACCCTTCGGGGCGCCCCGACCAAGGCTATAAATATAGCCTTGGTTCAGAAGCTTTTAAACGAACTCATTACTTGTAATTCCAACGCTTGTGCACTTCTAGTTGTAGTTGAGCTTTTGTTTTCTGTGCTTCAACGCTGTAAGAGGCTTCTCGGCCTGAAGGAGTTTTATTGCTTAATCTTCCTTGGATTAACAACCACATCGGTTGTAACCAAGTAAATATCTTGTTCCTCGTCTTTTAATGTTTTATTTATTTGCTCTGTTCATTATGCAAGTGTTAGATTAAAGAGTTCGAGAAGGGCTGTCTTTCTTTTTATTTTTGCAGGATATCCAACCCCCTTTTAAGCCGGCCGCAACGGTCCTACAAGTGGTATCAGAGCCGAGACGCCTCAGAAGGACTAACCGCCGTCTGAAGCAACAAAACGATGGCCGGAGCTAGCGACTACCCACCAGCATTCGAGGGGGAGCTCTCTTTATGGAAGCAACAAATGGAGGTATATCTTAACTCTGATTCTGGTATTTTTTTCAATAATGAAATTTGATTTTGAAGCACCGAAGAACACGAACGGAGAAAAAATCGACATACGCCTCTGGACCGAGAAGCAACGTAACGAGTCTATGGCAAACGCTCGGGCAGAGTTTCAAATTCTAAGCGCAATACCACATAAAGATTTCGACATAGTCGGAGAATACAAAAGCGCGAAAGAACTTTTTGAAAAGTTCTTGAAACTCTACGAAGAACAAGTCAAGGCTGAATCCAACAAACATCCATCATCTGAAGAGTCCGAAACCGAGATAAGTGCCGCAACAACCTCAATAGTCGAATTCCATCCCGAAGCCATAGAAAGCTCATCCCAGATGGTTCTGAATTGCCTGAAGATTTTTGCGAAATATTATCGAAAGAATTTTTTGAATTACAAAATGTTTTGACGAAAGATTCCTACAAATTAGAAATATTCTCGAAAGAGTTTCTCGAATTGCAAAATGTTTTGATGAAAGAGTCTTGCAAATTACAAATTATTTTGATAAAAGAATTTCATAAGTTAGAAATATTGCCGAAAATTTTCTTTGAATATTCTTTTGAATTACAAATTATGTTATCGAAAGAATTTTGTGAAGTAAAGTCTATAAAGTTAAAAGAAATAGCTTGTCGATTAAAGTATCTCGACAAACTATTATTAGAAATTGAATCGTCGAAAAAAATTTCGGATTAAGAAATGTACTGTCAAAAGAATCATCAAAAGATTTTTACAAATCAGAATTTTTGTTGTCAAAAAATTCTTGTGAATTACAAAATATTTTGTCGAATAGATTCTGCAAATTAGAAAATATTTTTCTGAAAGAATTTTGCAAAGTAAAGACATTGCCGAAAGAATTTTTACAAATTATATTGTCGAAAAATTTTATTAAGTTAGAATTTATACTATCAAAATATTTTTGCGAATTAGAAATTCAAAATACAATAGAAAATGACATGTTACAATTTGTACAAATTTTTACATGTTCAAATTTTATTGCTTCAAATTTAAGAAATTATGATAAATTAAAATGAAAATTTAAAACTTTCTGATAAAAGTATTAGAATAAAATAAATAAATGCATAGAATTTTTTTTTAATGTTATCAATTTTCTTAAATTTTCTTGCATAAAGTTTTGGGCTTAGAAAGATTTTTTATAGTGAAAACTTAGAAACTTTTCAAAAGTTATTTTTTGACTTAGAAATTTTTTCCTTGACATGGAAATATTTTTTCCAGAAAATCATTGAAATAGATTTCTATAATTTTTCTAAGTGTCAACCCTTAGATTTTTCTTGCAACCCCAACTTTTTATGTGATCAAAAGGGGAGAAGAAAAAGTATAAGTCTAGGGGAAGATAGAAAATTGAAATTTTTTTAAATTTAAATTTTTCTATCTTGTTGCATGTTATTGCAATATAAATTATTTCATTATTCATGTCTATTTTTGACTCTAGCTTAACTTGGGTTGATCACATCAAAAAGGGGGAGATTGTTGGAACCCCAAGGTTATTTTAGTGTGATCAACAAGTTAAGTTAGGTCCTGTGTGTTTCTGACCTTGTGTCTAAATGTGCAGGAGCTTAGGAGCACAGGTACTCGAGCGGAAGACGCAGCTAGCGAGAAGGACGGCACGCGGTGCATCCGAGGCGCCCGGACCCGACACCATTCCAGGCGCCCGGAGCAGTCCGAGGCACCCGGACCCGACTTTTGACCAGGATCGAGATTTGACTCGATCTGATCGTTGGGGGATAAAGTTTATCCCCCCAGGGTGCCCGGAACCCTTCGGGGTGCCCTGACCAAGGCTATAAATATAGCCTTGGTCCAGAAGCTTTTAAACGAACTCATTACTTGTAATTCCAACGCTTGTGCACTTCTAGTTGTAGTTGAGCTTTTGTTTTCTGTGCTTCAACGCTGTAAGAGGCTTCTCCGCCTGAAGGAGTTTTAGTGCTTAATCTTCCTTGGATTAACAACCACATCGGTTGTAACCAAGTAAATATCTTGTGCCTCGTCTTTTAATGTTTTATTTATTTGCTCTGTTCATTATGCAAGTGTTAGCTTAAAGAGTTCGAGAAGGGTTGTCTTTTTTTTTTATTTTTGCAGAATATCCAACCCCCTTTTTAAGCCGGCCGCAACAGTCCTACAGTTAGCAGTTCATCCATCCAACTACTTTTAAAATGGTCTAGTTTAATCTTGAGCCCCCAAACTATCTGCTAGTTAACCACTTTTGTTTTCCCATTACTTTGGGTTTAAGCTACCGAGGTGAAAGCTTATTGGATATCGAAGCCTTCGCATCATTCCCTCAGTTTATGACCTTGAAATTGGCAACTATTGTCAGAGAAGAACTTATGAGATAGTCTGTATTGGCAAACAAAATTCTGCCATAGGAACTTCTTGATGACATTCTCGATGATTCAAGCTAAGGCTCCGACTTCCACCCATTTGGAGAAGTAGTCTGCGACCACTAGAAGAAATGTCTTTTATTAAGGTCCAGTCAAGAAGGGACCTACGATATCCATATCCCACTAGTTGAAGGGATAGGAGAGGTCGAAGTCTTTAGAAATTCAGTCAAGTGATGAGAGAGGTTCTAGTGTTTTTGGCAATGAATACAGGTGGTGGCAAATTGAGCGGTATTTGCTTGTAAATTTGGCTAAAAGTATCCAACTAGTAATGCCTTCCGATCGAGCGTCATACCCCGATATTGTTTCCACAAATACCTTCATGGATTTCCCTCATGATATAATCCGCATCATCCGGACCAAGGCATTTGAGGAGTGGGTGTGAGAAGGCTCATTGGTATAATATATCTCTAATTAGAGTGAAGTGGGGAGCTGTCTTCTTGAGCAATTGGGCATGTTCTAAATCGTTAGGTAAAAGCATGTCTATGTGCCTAAAAAAACTGATAGACAACAATTTAAAAGCATTATCTATATGTCTGAAAAAGTGTTGTTAAAAGCACCCTTGTTAAAAGTACACTCAACGACAACTCAACAACAACGCTTTAAAAGCGTTGTCGTTTGTAGCAAAGACAACGCTTTAAAGGCGTTGTCGATTTTTTACAAAGACAATATTTTTGCAACGCTTTAAAAGCGTTATCGTTGGTAGCAAGGACAATGCTATTGCAACGTTTTAACAACGTTGTTGTTTTTTACAAAGACAATACTATTACAACGCTTTAGAAGTGTTGTTGTTTTTTTGTAAAAACAACACATTTGCAATGCTTTAAAATCAACGCTTGTGTACCTGCATATACCTCCCTCCATATCCGTGGGGCCGACACTAGGGGATCATTAATGTAACAGATCTACATTTTAAAAGTGTTGTCTTTTTTTAAAAAAAAATCTATTTACAAAATTATTATTTTTATATTTACAAAACTATTATTTTTCATTTACCATATCCAGATTCGAATTTGACATATAATAACAGGTAATCAGCTCGGCTAATGATTTAAAACTCATATCAAAATAATAGAATTCAACTACAAAGTAGATTTAGTATTTACAAGAGAAGCAAATATCAAATTAAAATTTAGTTATGTTTCAAAGTAGATAGTGACATTCAAATTTTAAACAAAAAAACACAAAATAACTAGCCGACCTCGAAGCTAACAATCTGTTTACTTCTATTAGCTACACTCAAAAATGATTGTCGGCTTGAGACCGAGACAAAACTTGTATCCCAGAGTTTGATTGTTTACTAACACACGAAGTAGCTTGTCTTTCTCAATTTGATTGTTTAAAGAGCATAATACTTGTATCCCAGAGTTATATCCTGATCGAGTAGATTCTATTGCATGAAGAAATAATTATATTTTGTCTAGGATCTTTGTGAGCTCCGAATAGATTGAGCAGTTGGCTTGAAATATAAAAAAATTTACAGTCAACAGTTTGAACCAAAAAGGATAGTTGGCTAGGAGAATAAAAGAGAAGGAATTTTAGCAAAATCTGTAACCTATCTACAAATGTTGATTTTATGAACAAAAGAGAATAAAAGCACTGTCATTATTTTTGCAGGTTTTGTGAATAATAAGGATAGTTGGCTACGAGAATAAAAGAGAAGAAATTGGTTTATCTAGTGGTCGAACATAGGGAAGGGTCACCCGGGATTAATTGGATAGGTAAGAGTTGGACGCCTAAATTATAAAAGAGAAATAATAAACTAAAAATTGGAACTCTCAAGCGCAACATCATGATATCTGCAATTCAAATTCTCAGGTACATTTTACTTCCTAACCTGAACAAGATTTTCCATGGTCAAAACATATTTATTGAATAATATGACAACTATAAAAATATTAACAACAACAACTAGTATTAATAGTAGTAGTATAAAATTAGTTACTTACTGGAAGTTCTTGAACATACTTGTTGAACACCAATAGCCTGTTTAATATACTTAAAGTATTGCTCAATTTGTGGAAGAAAATTATAATATAGTAAAGGATTAGGAATCTACTAATAAAGAATTAGCTTAGATATTTATACAACCACTAATGGTACCAATCCAACTACTCAAAACACTAGATGATAATTATTCAACATACGGTATTCCTTTAAACAACACAATATTCTGAGTCCTTCTTACAAAAGCTTCCCATTTGATGAACAAAAGAGGGAACACAATGCTATATAGACGGAGGAATCAAGGCGCCTCTCTAAATGAAAGATAATAATCATTTCAAACCAACAAACAAATTTAGAGATGCCATGTATAATAATGAATATATTTGGCAGCTTTTGTCTTTCGTTAAACCAGTATGACATCGACGTTTGAGGTGTCTTCACATCTCATATTTATGTGTGACAACTAAGTAATCAAAAACTACCATTCTCCTTTGTTAGCTAAAACTGGTAATAAAAAATTGGCACATCAAAAGGATATGTGTGACTGCTGTAATGTGACAACTACCATTCTCCTATGTTGCACATCATATTCATATTTATGTGTGACAACTACATAATCAAAAACTACCATTCTCTTGTGTTAGCTAAAGCTTCTGTGTTGATTATGGCAAATTTATAAAATATTGATGTGCCAGTTTTTGGCAAACTACTATTATACCTACACACATAGTTGTTAAAGTAAAAGGAGAGTGTCTAAAAATAATGTAATCAATTCATATGTTAACTTTAACTAAATGGAAAAAGATGACCATCATTCCATAAACTTAAATCTAAATAGAATTATGGCAACTATCATTCCATATCTACTCATAAATATAATATTGTATACATTTCAGCAATTCAGACTGCACCTCATCAATTTCTTCCTGAGAATACTCCGCTTTTGTGAACTGTGAACACATAGATTATGTTAATGAAAAAAAAATAATCAACACTCACTTTGCAAATTTTAAATAGTTTACTTCAAATAATTTGAGATAATCAAGATAATATTATTATTGATTGTAGTGAATTTCCCTCAATAGTTTCAACTTCTTCAATAATTTGTCTCATAAATCTCATCACATAATAATCACATTATTTCGCATCTTGTTGCTGAGGAGTTTATGGTAATTAGAGACAAATTGTTAATGATAAATATACACGTTAAAATATAAGTTAAGCATAATTACTTAGCATTTTTTTCTACCTTTTCTTCCCTTGTTTAAATTAAACAATCTTAAATCCCTTCGTACATTAATAATATTTGATATATGAGTTTTTTATTGAGTAAAATAAATACTTAATAAAAGAAATATGAACTCACATTTCCACTACATATTTTCAATCCTCATCGCGAATGCGATGACTTAGGGAATCCAACAAATAAATAATATCCTTGTAAGATTCAATGGCAGTGAAAATCCAATGGAAACTAAGCACAAACACATAATTAGTGTATATAATTTCTATGAATTATTGAAAGGAGACAATTGAAAGTGATGTTTTCATTCTTACTTACCCAATATTACATGACACTAAAACTAGTTGATCTGCTGATGCACCACTCAACCTATCTGCTAAAATACTTGCCCTTTGGTTTAGCCTTTCAAGCTTACCTATTTTGTTGTGAGTAGTTTTTGTCATATATGGGATGTTGTGTGGATTCATAAATATGAATTTCTCTTTCTTGTTATCTTTTAACATCTTTTTATAAAGATACTTGCATTGCAAACATAATAAAATTAACATACTAAACAATAATGTGAAGAAGACATAATGGTCACAGATAATATTTTAACAATAGAAATAAAATATCATTTTTACAGAAAAAGTTGTTGAAATTGCTTAAATCAAATCACTTACCATATGTAAACAACTACACAATTGCTTGAAATTGGCTCCAAATGATACAAAGGAATGATGTCCTCAAGTGCAAAAAAAGTTTATAATCATCATCAAACACATCATTATCGAAACGCATTGATATATATCTTCCTTCATCTAAAGCACATTTACTATAACAATATAGATATGTAATGATCTTGGGACACTTGTCGACAAAGTGTCTTTCTTTTTTAATTGTTCAAAGTTTTTCCTTCGAAGCTTCTAATAATTTTAAATATAAACAAGTTAGATAGGTTGAATAATAAAATAAGTGGCAATTTAATTTGAAATATAATATCACATATACCTCATGTTGCTTCACCATCAAGTGTTGTGGCCAAGCCACATGGGTTCCTATAGCATCAACAATTACTTCACATTCACTTGGAATTAGATATGACAAAGGTCTTGATTTATCTAGTGCTTCATCAATGGAAACTTGCATGCAATTCTTGGGAAATGGAACACCATGAAACATTTTATTAGGCTCATTGATACAGACAATTGTACCATATGCAACAATATATGTGTTATATTCCAATGTCAATGCAATTGATTTACCCTAAAATACAAATAGGCATGCTGATTATATTAAGTTCATGACTATATAATATTAATTAATATAACTACAACTAGTGTTATACCAGTAAACCATTAGCTTTAGACGAAATCTGCATGGTATCATCATCAATCTTCATGTCGTCTTCTTTCATGTGATGTAACTGTTGGTTGCTACTCGGAATACCGTCCTAGTTCCCCTGTACAAAAATTTATACAAGCATAGAACTATCCTAGCTACCCATGTATTCTACTAAAGTTAAATTTGGATTGCAAAGGATACTTAACATTATTAATCCAAATTTCTCTTTAGAAGTTAAACTTGGATTGGGAATGAAACTTAACATTCTTACTCTAAATTCAACCGATGTGATCTTCCTAAGTTAAACCATATTACAGAAGTTAATTAAATAACTATTTCAAAGATCGGTTTCCAGGTTAAACATGGCGAGGCACTAGGTCTTCTTGGGTATGAGATCATCCACCACTTCCTAGACAAAGTCTTTCAAAGAAATCAGAAATTTAACTTCTTACAGTAAACTCGGTTTAACTATAGAGATCTCAATAGAAACACAATATCGAAACATGAAATCAAAAAATAAAATCGATAACAAAACGATAAACTAAAACCGATAGCCTCTTGTGTTTGGTTTTTCAAGATCTATACAAAGAACATGAACTAGTTATGATGCGGAAACAAATAACTAGTTATACCTTTCTTTATAGCTAAAGACCTCTTGATCTTCTGTTGTATTCCTCTCCTCCTCTTGGACGTTGTGTGGGCAACGATCTACCAAGATGGAATCCACTCGAATCACTTCTTCTCCTCCAAGACTCTCGAGCCACCAAGGGATGCCAAAATAGGAAACTCCTTCTCTTCTTCTTCCACGTTTCAACCACCAATAGCTTCTTCTTTTTCTTTCAATTTTCGGCCACCAAGAATAGATGGAAGTCGACCTTAGAAAGAAGAAAAAAATGAAGAAGAGATGGTGCCGCAGGCCTTAGGAAAAGGAAAGGGAGAAAGGAAAAACCGGCCACCAAGGATTAGAAGATGAGGAGATGCCCTAAATTGTGTGTTCCGCCGGCATAAGAGAAGAGAACAAGGAGAAGGGGTTGGTCACACAATGCTAAGATGAGAAGCTTGAAATTAATTCTTATGAGGCATCCTCTACCTCTCTTTTATAATTCTTGCTCAAGGCAAAAAAGGAAATTTTTAAACATAATTAAAACTTCCTTATTTGTGGCCTCCTATTAAAAAAAGGAAATTTTAACAACAATTAAAATCTCTCTTTTCTAAATTTCCTATTGTACATGGCAATAAAGGAAAGTTTTAAAATTAATCTCTCTCTTTTAAAACATGTAGACAACTACAAAAAAGGAAAGATTAATTAAAACTTCTCCTTTTTAAATCATGGCTAAAAAAGAGAAAGATTTATCAAAAATTAAAATCTCTATTTTAAATATTATAGATAACTACAAATAAGGAAAGATTTTATCAAAATTAAAATATCTCTTCAATCTTTTGTAGATAGCTATAAAAGAAAAATTTTAAAACTCTCTTTTAAATTCATGAAGATGACTTTAAAAGGAAAGTTTTTAACAAAATTAAAATATTTCTTTTAATCATTGTAGATAACTACAAAAAAGGAAAGATTTTAACAAAATAAAATCTCTCTTTTAACCATTGTAGATTACTATAAATAAAGAAAGATTTAACAAAATTTTGTTTACAAAAAAATTCCTTTTCCTTTCTTAGTGGCCGACCCCTAGCTTGGGCACCAAGCTTGGCCGGCCACCTCTTGGCTTCCAAGCTCATGCTCGGCCGGCCCCTTGCACCAAGCAAGGATGTGTCCGGCCCATTACTTGGATAAGAAGTGGACTTTGTGGATACAAGGATTTATAGAGGCTACAACAGGGACCGAGAGGAGAAATTGGTTTTGGTCTCCCGATGAGCTTGAGCTTCCTGTGTTCGCCCCGAACACCCAACTCAAGTTCATCAATAATAACTCATACCACTAAAGAGTTATTATTGAACTTCCACACCAATCTCAAATTATATTATGGGTTGCTTCTTATTATGAGTGCATTAATCTCCCTGTGTTTAAGATGTTGAATGTCCACTAATTAAATGAGCTACTGACAACTCACTTAATTAATATCTAGCTCCAAGAGTAGTACCACTCAATTTTATTGTCATGTCGGACTAGATCCACCTGCAGGGTTTACATGACAATCCTTATGAGCTCCTCAAGGGGACATCATCAACCTAGATTACTAGGACACAATTTCATTCTATAATCAACAACACACCATATAAATAATATCATTTCCCAACTTATCCGGCCTATTGCTTTAACAAATTAAATCACACTCTTTGATAAATTAAAGAAATAAATATTAAATATACGTGCTTGTTATTATATCATGATTAAGAGTACGCACTTCCATAATAACAGAGGTTTTGTTCTTTTATGTAGTCAGTATAAAAGAAATACCTCAAATGGTCCTGCTCAATACACTCATAGTGTACTAGTATAATTTTATAGTCAAGATAAACTAATACCAAATTACACTACAACCACTCCAATAGTTTGTCTCATTCAATCTTGGTTGTGAGCTACTATTTATAATTTATAAGGAACTGATAACATGATCTTCTATGTGTCTCCTCATACTATGTTATCTTCAATATAAATTAAATGGACAACTACACTTAGCAAAAATGTAGATATTTGACCAATGTGATTCTTATAAATGTTTATACAAAAGCTAGGCTTTTAGTATACATTCTAACAATCTATCACTTATACTAAAAGACTATGCTGACATATACCCTGCCATACATCTGATTCCCAAACCCTCAACATGCCCATCAAAAGCTCTTACCTTAAGGGCCTTAGTGAAAGGATCTTCCAGGTTATCATCTGATGCAATCTAGGTGACAACAACATCTCCTCGTTTATACGATGTCTCGTATTAGGTAGTACTTGCTCTCTATGTGTTTACTTGCTTATGGGCTCATGGTTCCTTCGAGTTTACTACTGCGCCAAATAATTTTGGACAAACCAGGAATCACATCTAAATCCATCATGAAGTTACTGAGTCATTCTGCTTCTATGGCTACCTCTGAGGCTGCCACCTACTCGGCTTCCATGGTGGAGTCTGAAAAAGCATTTATGCTTAACACTCCTCCATAGTTATGGCTTCACCTCCTAAAGTAAACACAAAACCCCGAGATTGACTTGCTATTATCCCTATCAGATTGGAATTCTAAATCCATGTATCCCACAGGGAGCAAATCATCTGCCTAGCATATAATCTCTAGTCCTTCTCAAGTACTTTAATATATGTTTTACGACAGTCCAATGTCTTTATCTTGGGTTACTTTGATATCTGCTAACCATGTCCATGAAAAAATAGATATCCAGTCTTGTATATAGCATCACATACATTAGGCTTCGTACAACGTAAGGAACTGCCTTCATTTCCTCTATCTCTTTTGATGTCTTAGGAGACATCTCTTTAGATAAGGGTACTCCATGCCGAAAAGGTAGAAAACCTTTCTTAGAGTTTTGCATGCTAAAACGAGATAGGATAGTATCGATATATAAAGTTTGGGATAAGCATAATATTCTTTTATTGTGATCCCTTATTACTTTGATCCCAAGAATATGTCCGCATTCTCCCAAGTCCTTCATATCGAATTGCTTGGACAACCATACCCTTACTTCTGACAATACTTTGATATTATTGTCAACTATCAAAATGTCATCTATGTATAGTACAAGAAATACCACCACATTTCTGTCACACTTCAAGACTCATCCGGACACTTAATAAATCCATAAGACTGGATTACTTCATTAAACCGGATGCTCTAATATCTTGAACCTTGCTTCAGTCCATAAATAGACCGATTGAGCTTACATACAAGATGCTCTTTGCCCTTCGCAATGAATCCCTCTGGTTTCTTTATATGGATGTTTTCTTCAAGACTTTCATTAAGGAAAGCTGTCTTGACATCCATTTGTCAAATCTTATAATCCATATGAGCAGCAATAGATAAAAGAATATGGATAGACTTAAGCATGGCTACCGGTGAAAAGGTTTCCTCACAATCGATACCCTTTTTCAACAAGCCTTGCTTTGAAAGTTTCCACCTTTCCGTCTGTCCCTCTTTTTCTATTATAGACCTATTTATACCCTATGTCTTTTACACCATTTGGTGGTTCTACAAACTCCCAGACTTTATTAGAGTACATAGATTCTATTTCTATATTCATCACTCTTTGTCAAGATGCTGCATCTTTATCTTGGAGTGCTTCGTCATATGTCCAGGGATCAGGTTCATGTTCACCAGGGATCAAGTCCAAAGACTCTCCTAAAACATGAATCTTTTAGGTTGCCTAACAACCCTCCAACTATGAGGAGGCACTGTTTGTAATTGTGCATCATTTGTTACACATGTTGTAATTTCTTGTTGTATCTCATCTTGTACTGTTGGTACTAAATTATATGTGTCCTTTATTATTTCCTTAAGAACAATTTTACTCATGGGCTTGTGATTCATTACATAGTCCTCTTCTAAAAATCGGGCATTGGTGTTAACAATGACCTTCTGATCTTTAAGGCTATTATCTATCATTCCTTTAGGATGACCCACAAACAAGCGAACTTCTGTACGTGATTCGAACTTATCAGTGTCTCCCTTCAACACATGTGCTAGACTTCCCAAATCCAAATATGCTTCAGACTAGGCTTACACCCATTCCATAATTCTATGGGAGTAGAGGGTACTGACTTAGAAGGTACCATATTCAGAATGTACACTGTTGTTTCCAAAGCATATCCCCAAAATCAATTTGGTAATTCTGAATAACTCATCATTAATCTAATCATTTCCATAAGAGTCATATTCCTTCCTTCTGCCACATCATTCTGTTGGAGTATACCAGGTGCAGACAGTTGGGACTGAATAACGTCTTCTGATAAGTAACTCCTAAACTCTCTTAAGAGGTACTCGCCACTACGATCAAACCGTAGTGTCTTGATACTTTTACCATGACATTTCTCCACATCAGTCTTGTACTCTTTGAACTTATCAAAGTACTCAGACTTGCAGTGCATCAAGTAAATGTACCTATATCTCGAATAGTCATCTATAAAAGAGACGAATTATTCGAAACTATTTCTTGCCTGGATAGTCATAGGTCCACACAAATCAGAATAATTCCAACACATTTTTAGCTCTATACCCCTTAGTCTTAAAAGGCCTCTTGGTCATTTTTCTTTCTAAGTAAGACTCGTAGGTTGGAAAGTTTTCCACCACCAATGAACCCAAAAGTCCATTGGCTATTATCCTTTGAATCCTACTCAAGTTAATATGACCTAGCCTTAGATGCCAAAGATATGATTGGTCCATTTCCGAAGGTTGCTTTCACTTATTAGAATTAGAAGATGTGTTATTAATTTTCATTTGTTGCATCGTGGGAGTTATTGGATTTAGAGTATACAAATTGCCAACCAACGTACCAGAACAGATAACTTCCCTATTTTTCTTGATAACACTTTTGTTATCAAAGTAGACAGAATATCTATCCTTGTATAGTTTAGAAACTGAAATTAAGTTCTTTCTAAAACTTGGTACGTAAACATAATTTCTCAAAATCCATGTTTTCTATCAGAAGATAAACATCTCTCACTACAAAGTTGCTACTTTTGTAGCAATGCCCATGTAGACGGTGATTTCACCTTCATATAGTTGTCGAGTTTCCTAGAACCCCTGCAATGAATTGTAGACATGATTAGTGGCTCCCATATCTACACACCAGGTACCAGTAGATAACATCACTAAACATGTTTCAACAACTAATGAATAAAATACACCTTTATTGTTCTCAGTTCTGAGAGGACAACCCACCTTAGTGTTCAAGTTTTATTTCCAATCATTATAATTGGGACTACTAAGTTTATTCCATAGTATAACAGCTAGGGAATTGAAATCCTATTTGAAATCCAAAGAATCAAAAAATATTTGGTCAAAACCAACACCTCAAAACCCCGTGAATTTTGTATGTCACTCTAGTATGGACGTATCATTAATTTTATTATCTTGTCATCCTAACTTTATGACAAATAAAATTAATAGTTGGTCTATCTTCGATCAAATATTTGGTCAAAACCTTAGAATTTAAAATAATATTGATTCCTCAAAATAATATCATTTAAATTCACCAATACCTCAAACACCGTAAATTTTGTATGCCACGATAGTGTGGATATATACAAATTCAAACATTTATAAGAGGAGGGTATTATCCATTAATTATCTTGTCAACCTAAAATTACCTCAAACACCATGAATTTTGTATGCCACGATAGTGTAGACGTGTACAAATTCAATCATTTGTAAGAGGAGGTATTACCCATTAATTTTATTTTGTCAACCTAACTTTATGACAAATAAAATTACCTCAAACACTATAAATTTTGTATACCATGATAGTGTGGACGTATACAAATTCAAACATTTGTAAGAGTGGGATTTACCTAGCTTTATGACAAATTAATAGTTGGTTTTTCTTCGGTCACACAAATAATAGCAGTGACTCCGATGGGGAGGATACTATTAAATGTGCCTAAGTGTATACCATTACTTGATACTAAGTCCACTAAATATAATTGTGCCCCTTCAGTTGGAGAAGATCACACACATCCTAAATAATTTCCTATAATCATCCATTAAGGAAGTTTGATCTAGTGATCCGCAAACAAACTCATCCGATGTGGAGGAAGGCACTCAGAGCCAACGCGCAAGTTTGAATGCATCACTTACAAACCAGTAATGGAAACCATGGAATTTAATTAAATTTCTCTCCCACTTAGTTATTCAGAACGAGAAATTTTAACATGCATACAAGCACACACAACATAAAAGGCAATAAATAAGAAAAATAATTTTCCAACTATTATGGCCTCATCCAATGCTGTCCTTCGTATGCCACCAACCCTAGCTACTGTTATCTTTAGCCACCGCTATCGGGTTTAGTCGCCGCATCTATCTTGCTTCTTTTTTCGCTGCGCCTCTGGTCCTCAAATAGCACCACGCCTCACAAGGATACGATTCGCGACAAAAATAAAATTTTACATATATCGATCCTATATTCCACAAAGGAATATACATAAAGTCTAGATCAAACAAAATGTAAAATCTTAAAACTAATACAGCTCCTACTGTATTTAATACATACAATCATGCACACACATAAAATGCCCTCAATATATGCGAGGGTCCAATCACATACAATCACAATAGGTCATAATAGTTGGAGCTTGCAACCACAGAGTTAATATATTTGCACATCCTACTATTATCCTGCCTAAAATATGTATAACATATGCATAATTAAACTAAAAACCAAACACACAAAGGCTAAAACCTAGCTCTGATACCAATTGTTGGTTGCTACTCGGAATACCGTCCTACTTCCCCTGTACAAAAATTTGTACAAGCATAGAACTATCCTCGCTACCCATGTGTTCTACTAAAGTTAAATTTGGATTGCAAACGATGCTTAACATTATTAATCCAAATTTCCCTTTAGAAGTTAAACTTGGATTGAGAACGAAACTTAACATTCTTACTCCAAATTCAACCGATGTGATCTTCCTAAGTTAAATCATATTACAAAAGTTAATTAAATAACTATTTGAAAGATCGGTTTCCAGGTTAAACATGGCGAGGCACTAGGTCTTCTTGGGTATGAGATCATCCACCACTTCCTAGACAAAGTCTTTCAAAGAAATTAGAAATTTAACTTCTTACAGTAAACTCGGTTTAACTATAGAGATCTCAATAGAAACACAATATCGAAACATGAAATCAAAAAATAAAATCGATAACAAAACGATAAACTAAAACCGATAGCCTCTTGTGTTTGGTTTTTCAAGATCTATACAAAGAACATGAACTAGTTATGATGCGGAAACAAATAACTAGTTATACCTTTCTTTATAGCTAAAGACCTCTTGATCTTCTGTTGTATTCCTCTCCTCCTCTTGGACGTTGTGTGGGCAACGATCTACCAAGATGGAATCCACTCGAATCACTTCTTCTCCTCCAAGACTCTCGAGCCACCAAGGGATGCCAAAATAGGAAACTCCTTCTCTTCTTCTTCCACGTTTCAACCACCAATAGCTTCTTCTTTTTCTTTCAATTTTCGGCCACCAAGAATAGATGGAAGTCGACCTTAGAAAGAAGAAAAAAATGAAGAAGAGATGGTGCCGCCGGCCTTAGGAAAAGGAAAGGGAGAAAGGAAAAACCGGCCACCAAGGATTAGAAGATGAGGAGATGCCCTAAATTGTGTGTTCCGCCGGCATAAGAGAAGAGAACAAGGAGAAGGGGCTGGTCACACAATGCTAAGATGAGAAGCTTGAAATTAATTCTTATGAGGCATCCTCTACCTCTCTTTTATAATTCTTGCTCAAGGCAAAAAAGGAAATTTTTAAACATAATTAAAACTTCCTTATTTGTGGCCTCCTATTAAAAAAAGAAAATTTTAACAACAATTAAAATCTCTCTTTTCTAAATTTCCTATTGTACATGGCAATAAAGGAAAGTTTTAAAATTAATCTCTCTCTTTTAAAACATGTAGACAACTACAAAAAAGGAAAGATTAATCAAAACTTCTCCTTTTTAAATCATGGTTACAAAAAGAGAAAGTTTTATCAAAAATTAAAATATTTCTTTTAAACATTATAAATAACTACAAATAAGGAAATATTTTATCAAAATTAAAATATCTCTTCAATCTTTTGTAGATAGCTATAAAAGAAAAATTTTAAAACTCTCTTTTAAATTCATGAAGATGACTTTAAAAGGAAAGTTTTTAACAAAATTAAAATATTTCTTTTAATCATTGTAGATAACTACAAAAAAGGAAAGATTTTAACAAAATAAAATCTCTCTTTTAACCATTGTAGATTACTATAAATAAAGAAAGATTTAACAAAATTTTGTTTACAAAAAAATTCCTTTTCCTTTCTTAGTGGCCGACCCCTAGCTTGGGCACCAAGCTTGGCCGGCCACCTCTTGGCTTCCAAGCTCATGCTCGGCCGGCCCCTTGCACCAAGCAAGGATGTGTCCGGCCCATTACTTGGATAAGAAGTGGACTTTGTGGATACAAGGATTTATAGAGGCTACAACAGGGACCGAGAGGAGAAATTGGTTTTGGTCTCCCGATGAGCTTGAGCTTCCTGTGTTCGCCCCGAACACCCAACTCAAGTTCATCAATAATAACTCATACCACTAAAGAGTTATTATTGAACTTCCACACCAATCTCAAATTATATTATGGGTTGCTTCTTATTATGAGTGCATTAATCTCCCTGTGTTTAAGATGTTGATTGTCCACTAATTAAATGAGCTACTGACAACTCACTTAATTAATATCTAGCTCCAAGAGTAGTACCACTCAATTTTATTGTCATGTCGGACTAGGTCCACCTGCAGGGTTTACATGACAATCCTTATGAGCTCCTCAAGGGGACATCATCAACCTAGATTACTAGGACACAATTTCATTCTATAATCAACAACACACCATATAAATAATATCATTTCCCAACTTATCCGGCCTATTGCTTTAACAAATTAAATCACACTCTTTGATAAATTAAAGAAATAAATATTAAATATACGTGCTTGTTATTATATCATGATTAAGAGTACGCACTTCCATAATAACAGAGGTTTTGTTCTTTTATGTAGTCAGTATAAAAGAAATACCTCAAATGGTCCTGCTCAATACACTCATAGTGTACTAGTATAATTTTATAGTCAAGATAAACTAATACCAAATTACACTACAACCACTCCAATAGTTTGTCTCATTCCATCTTGGTTGTGAGCTACTATTTATAATTTATAAGGAACTGATAACATGATCTTCTATGTGTCTCCTCATACTATGTTATCTTCAATATAAATTAAATGGACAACTACACTTAGCAAAAATGTAGATATTTGACCAATGTGATTCTTATAAATGTTTATACAAAAGCTAGGCTTTTAGTATACATTCTAACAATCTATCACTTATACTAAAAGACTATGCTGACATATACCCTGCCATACATCTGATTCCCAAACCCTCAACATGCCCATCAAAAGCTCTTACCTTAAGGGCCTTAGTGAAAGGATCTTCCAGGTTATCATCTGATGCAATCTAGGTGACAACAACATCTCCTCGTTTATACGATGTCTCGTATTAGGTAGTACTTGCTCTCTATGTGTTTACTTGCTTATGGGCTCATGGTTCCTTCGAGTTTACTACTGCGCCAAATAATTTTGGACAAACCAGGAATCACATCTAAATCCATCATGAAGTTACTGAGTCATTCTGCTTCTATGGCTACCTCTGAGGCTGCCACCTACTCGGCTTCCATGGTGGAGTCTGAAAAAGCATTTATGCTTAACACTCCTCCATAGTTATGGCTTCACCTCCTAAAGTAAACACAAAACCCCGAGATTGACTTGCTATTATCCCTATCAGATTGGAATTCTAAATCCATGTATCCCACAGGGAGCAAATCATCTGCCTAGCATATAATCTCTAGTCCTTCTCAAGTACTTTAATATATGTTTTACGACAGTCCAATGTCTTTATCTTGGGTTACTTTGATATCTGCTAACCATGTCCATGAAAAAATAGATATCCAGTCTTGTATATAGCATCACATACATTAGGCTTCGTACAACGTAAGGAACTGCCTTCATTTCCTCTATCTCTTTTGATGTCTTAGGAGACATCTCTTTAGATAAGGGTACTCCATGCCGAAAAGGTAGAAAACCTTTCTTAGAGTTTTGCATGCTAAAACGAGATAGGATAGTATCGATATATAAAGTTTGGGATAAGCATAATATTCTTTTATTGTGATCCCTTATTACTTTGATCCCAAGAATATGTCCGCATTCTCCCAAGTCCTTCATATCGAATTGCTTGTACAACCATACCCTTACTTCTGACAATACTTTGATATTATTGTCAACTATCAAAATGTCATCTATGTATAGTACAAGAAATACCACCACATTTCTGTCACACTTCAAGACTCATCCGGACACTTAATAAATCCATAAGACTGGATTACTTCATTAAACCGGATGCTCTAATATCTTGAACCTTGCTTCAGTCCATAAATAGACCGATTGAGCTTACATACAAGATGCTCTTTGCCCTTCGCAATGAATCCCTCTGGTTTCTTTATATGGATGTTTTCTTCAAGACTTTCATTAAGGAAAGCTGTCTTGACATCCATTTGTCAAATCTTATAATCCATATGAGCAGCAATAGATAAAAGAATATGGATAGACTTAAGCATGGCTACCGGTGAAAAGGTTTCCTCACAATCGATACCCTTTTTCAACAAGCCTTGCTTTGAAAGTTTCCACCTTTCCGTCTGTCCCTCTTTTTCTATTATAGACCTATTTACACCCTATGTCTTTTACACCATTTGGTGGTTCTACAAACTCCCAGACTTTATTAGAGTACATAGATTCTATTTCTATATTCATCACTCTTTGTCAAGATGCTGCATCTTTATCTTGGAGTGCTTCGTCATATGTCCAGGGATCAGGTTCATGTTCACCAGGGATCAAGTCCAAAGACTCTCCTAAAACATGAATCTTTTAGGTTGCCTAACAACCCTCCAACTATGAGGAGGCACTGTTTGTAATTGTGCATCATTTGTTACACATGTTGTAATTTCTTGTTGTATCTCATCTTGTACTGTTGGTACTAAATTATATGTGTCCTTTATTATTTCCTTAAGAACAATTTTACTCATGGGCTTGTGATTCATTACATAGTCCTCTTCTAAAAATCGGGCATTGGTGTTAACAATGACCTTCTGATCTTTAAGGCTATTATCTATCATTCCTTTAGGATGACCCACAAACAAGCGAACTTCTGTACGTGATTCGAACTTATCAGTGTCTCCCTTCAACACATGTGCTAGACTTCCCAAATCCAAATATGCTTCAGACTAGGCTTACACCCATTCCACAATTCTATGGGAGTAGAGGGTACTGACTTAGAAGGTACCATATTCAGAATGTACACTGTTGTTTCCAAAGCATATCCCCAAAATCAATTTGGTAATTCTGAATAACTCATCATTAATCTAATCATTTCCATAAGAGTCATATTCCTTCCTTCTGCCACATCATTCTGTTGGAGTATACCAGGTGCAGACAGTTGGGACTGAATAACGTCTTCTGATAAGTAACTCCTAAACTCTCTTAAGAGGTACTCGCCACTACGATCAAACCGTAGTGTCTTGATACTTTTACCATGACATTTCTCCACATCAGTCTTGTACTCTTTGAACTTATCAAAGTACTCAGACTTGCAGTGCATCAAGTAAATGTACCTATATCTCGAATAGTCATCTATAAAAGAGACGAATTATTCGAAACTATTTCTTGCCTGGATAGTCATAGGTCCACACAAATCAGAATAATTCCAACACATTTTTAGCTCTATACCCCTTAGTCTTAAAAGGCCTCTTGGTCATTTTTCTTTCTAAGTAAGACTCGTAGGTTGGAAAGTTTTCCACCACCAATGAACCCAAAAGTCCATTGGCTATTATCCTTTGAATCCTACTCAAGTTAATATGACCTAGCCTTAGATGCCAAAGATATGATTGGTCCATTTCCGAAGGTTGCTTTCACTTATTAGAATTAGAAGATGTGTTATTAATTTTCATTTGTTGCATCGTGGGAGTTATTGGATTTAGAGTATACAAATTGCCAACCAACGTACCAGAACAGATAACTTCCCTATTTTTCTTGATAACACTTTTGTTATCAAAGTAGACAGAATATCTATCCTTGTATAGTTTAGAAACTGAAATTAAGTTCTTTCTAAAACTTGGTACGTAAACATAATTTCTCAAAATCCATGTTTTCTATCAGAAGATAAACATCTCTCACTACAAAGTTGCTACTTTTGTAGCAATGCCCATGTAGACGGTGATTTCACCTTCATATAGTTGTCGAGTTTCCTAGAACCCCTGCAATGAATTGTAGACATGATTAGTGGCTCCCATATCTACACACCAGGTACCAGTAGATAACATCACTAAACATGTTTCAACAACTAATGAATAAAATACACCTTTATTGTTCTCAGTTCTGAGAGGACAACCCACCTTAGTGTTCAAGTTTTATTTCCAATCATTATAATTGGGACTACTAAGTTTATTCCATAGTATAACAGCTAGGGAATTGAAATCCTATTTGAAATCCAAAGAATCAAAAAATATTTGGTCAAAACCAACACCTCAAAACCCCGTGAATTTTGTATGTCACTCTAGTATGGACGTATCATTAATTTTATTATCTTGTCATCCTAACTTTATGACAAATAAAATTAATAGTTGGTCTATCTTCGATCAAATATTTGGTCAAAACCTTAGAATTTAAAATAATATTGATTCCTCAAAATAATATCATTTAAATTCACCAATACCTCAAACACCGTAAATTTTGTATGCCACGATAGTGTGGATATATACAAATTCAAACATTTATAAGAGGAGGGTATTATCCATTAATTATCTTGTCAACCTAAAATTACCTCAAACACCATGAATTTTGTATGCCATGATAGTGTAGACGTGTACAAATTCAATCATTTGTAAGAGGAGGTATTACCCATTAATTTTATTTTGTCAACCTAACTTTATGACAAATAAAATTACCTCAAACACTATAAATTTTGTATACCATGATAGTGTGGACGTATACAAATTCAAACATTTGTAAGAGTGGGATTTACCTAGCTTTATGACAAATTAATAGTTGGTTTTTCTTCGGTCACACAAATAATAGCAGTGACTCCGATGGGGAGGATACTATTAAATGTGCCTAAGTGTATACCATTACTTGATACTAAGTCCACTAAATATAATTGTGCCCCTTCAGTTGGAGAAGATCACACACATCCTAAATAATTTCCTATAATCATCCATTAAGGAAGTTTGATCTAGTGATCCGCAAACAAACTCATCCGATGTGGAGGAAGGCACTCAGAGCCAACGCGCAAGTTTGAATGCATCACTTACAAACCAGTAATGGAAACCATGGAATTTAATTAAATTTCTCTCCCACTTAGTTATTCAGAACGAGAAATTTTAACATGCATACAAGCACACACAACATAAAAGGCAATAAATAAGAAAAATAATTTTCCAACTATTATGGCCTCATCCAATGCTGTCCTTCGTATGCCACCAACCCTAGCTACTGTTATCTTTAGCCACCGCTATCGGGTTTAGTCGCCGCATCTATCTTGCTTCTTTTTTCGCTGCGCCTCTGGTCCTCAAATAGCACCACGCCTCACAAGGATACGATTCGCGACAAAAATAAAATTTTACATATATCGATCCTATATTCCACAAAGGAATATACATAAAGTCTAGATCAAACAAAATGTAAAATCTTAAAACTAATACAGCTCCTACTGTATTTAATACATACAATCATGCACACACATAAAATGCCCTCAATATATGCGAGGGTCCAATCACATACAATCACAATAGGTCATAATAGTTGGAGCTTGCAACCACAGAGTTAATATATTTGCACATCCTACTATTATCCTGCCTAAAATATGTATAACATATGCATAATTAAACTAAAAACCAAACACACAAAGGCTAAAACCTAGCTCTGATACCAATTGTTGGTTGCTACTCGGAATACCGTCCTACTTCCCCTGTACAAAAATTTGTACAAGCATAGAACTATCCTCGCTACCCATGTGTTCTACTAAAGTTAAATTTGGATTGCAAACGATGCTTAACATTATTAATCCAAATTTCCCTTTAGAAGTTAAACTTGGATTGAGAACGAAACTTAACATTCTTACTCCAAATTCAACCGATGTGATCTTCCTAAGTTAAATCATATTACAAAAGTTAATTAAATAACTATTTGAAAGATCGGTTTCCAGGTTAAACATGGCGAGGCACTAGGTCTTCTTGGGTATGAGATCATCCACCACTTCCTAGACAAAGTCTTTCAAAGAAATCAGAAATTTAACTTCTTACAGTAAACTCGGTTTAACTATAGAGATCTCAATAGAAACACAATATCGAAACATGAAATCAAAAAATAAAATCGATAACAAAACGATAAACTAAAACCGATAGCCTCTTGTGTTTGGTTTTTCAAGATCTATACAAAGAACATGAACTAGTTATGATGCGGAAACAAATAACTAGTTATACCTTTCTTTATAGCTAAAGACCTCTTGATCTTCTGTTGTATTCCTCTCCTCCTCTTGGACGTTGTGTGGGCAACGATCTACCAAGATGGAATCCACTCGAATCACTTCTTCTCCTCCAAGACTCTCGAGCCACCAAGGGATGCCAAAATAGGAAACTCCTTCTCTTCTTCTTCCACGTTTCAACCACCAATAGCTTCTTCTTTTTCTTTCAATTTTCGGCCACCAAGAATAGATGGAAGTCGACCTTAGAAAGAAGAAAAAAATGAAGAAGAGATGGTGCCGCCGGCCTTAGGAAAAGGAAAGGGAGAAAGGAAAAACCGGCCACCAAGGATTAGAAGATGAGGAGATGCCCTAAATTGTGTGTTCCGCCGGCATAAGAGAAGAGAACAAGGAGAAGGGGCTGGTCACACAATGCTAAGATGAGAAGCTTGAAATTAATTCTTATGAGGCATCCTCTACCTCTCTTTTATAATTCTTGCTCAAGGCAAAAAAGGAAATTTTTAAACATAATTAAAACTTCCTTATTTGTGGCCTCCTATTAAAAAAAGGAAATTTTAACAACAATTAAAATCTCTCTTTTCTAAATTTCCTATTGTACATGGCAATAAAGGAAAGTTTTAAAATTAATCTCTCTCTTTTAAAACATGTAGACAACTACAAAAAAGGAAAGATTAATCAAAACTTCTCCTTTTTAAATCATGGTTACAAAAAGAGAAAGTTTTATCAAAAATTAAAATATTTCTTTTAAACATTATAAATAACTACAAATAAGGAAATATTTTATCAAAATTAAAATATCTCTTCAATCTTTTGTAGATAGCTATAAAAGAAAAATTTTAAAACTCTCTTTTAAATTCATGAAGATGACTTTAAAAGGAAAGTTTTTAACAAAATTAAAATATTTCTTTTAATCATTGTAGATAACTACAAAAAAGGAATGATTTTAACAAAATAAAATCTCTCTTTTAACCATTGTAGATTACTACAAATAAGGAAAGATTTAACAAAATTTTGTTTACAAAAAAATTCCTTTTCCTTTCTTAGTGGTCAGTCCCTAGCTTGGGCACCAAGCTTGGCCGGCCATGTAACACCCCACCCTCCTCGCTACTAGTCTGCGAGGGCGGAGCGTTACTGGACTACTACCTTTACTAAACTATCCTTGTTCACATATTGATAGTAATTCCTAAAACTCTCAGAGAACTCAAAACTTACAATTAACTAGCAGTGGAAGACTAAATGACTCATCTAATACATTCTACTCAACTCTTTGTTAATAAATTCTTATGCTAAATCCCAAGGCTTCTATAGTCCTGGCATCACACATCCTTCGAACACCTCCTTGTCGCCTTCCTTTCTATATCTTTTCTTTTCCTGTATCTGCAGTAAGAGGAAGTGTAGTCTATAGGCAAAATTTGCTTAGTAAGCGCTATCTAACTCACAAAATCTCGATATGCATGAGGATATATTGAAATCTAAAATTGAATGCTCAAAAGGAAATCTACTCATGCTCATCTACTAGTGAAAGAAACATACTGAAAGGCTAAACATGTAGAGTAAATCTATACAATCATGCTAGCATAAAGAACTAAGCTTACTGAATTCTAAACGCCTTCTGAATCTTATTTCACTTGTTTAAAGACTTATTCTTTAAATACTTTATACTTATGTAAAACTTGCTTTACTTGTTCAAAAACTTATACTTATAATACTTCAAAATAATAATCAACTTCTTCTTGGGCCCGGCAACTGTGCTTTTTCTTTTATAACGACCCGACCCATTCGGCGGCCCATTTGGCGGCCCATTTGGCGACCCTATGGTCGTCGACCGTCGGCCGAGCCGTTACTACTAGGTTATCTAAACCTAGGGACGACTATGGGAGCCCAACCCAAGGACAGAGAGTCCAGTACAGTGCCACTGATAAAAGTAAAATACTTGTTATCTTTTAATACTTCTATATAATGCCTCGGCATTTTCTTTAGCACCTTGTGTGCCTAAAACCCCTAAAGTCTTGACTTTGGGATCTACTTAAGGCCTCGGCCTTTTCTTTCTTTTCTTTATCTTTCTTATACTTTTCTTTAAAAGAATGCTTCTTACAAAACTGAAATGTTTAAACAAATTCTAACACTGAAATGCTTAAACAAAATCTGCATACAAGTTTAAACAGAAATCTGCATATTAAGCTTAACTAAAATCTGCCTATTAAGCTTATCTAAAATCTGCATACTAAGCTTATCTAAAATCTGCATACTAAGCTTATCTAAAATCTGCATACTATGCTAGTCAAAATTCTGCATACTATACTAATCAAGATTCTACATTCTATGCTACACTATTTCTGCATACTATGCAAACATAAATTCTACACTATAATACTTAACCAAACTGCACTATAATCTTTTTCTTTAAAAACTGTACTATAAGTTCCACCAAAAATCTGTACTACAAGTTCCACCAAAAATCTGCACTACAAGCTCTAAAAAAATCTGCATTTTAAGCTCTAAGAAATCTGCACTATAAGTCTACATAAAAATCTGCACTATAAGCTTAATTAAAATCTGCACTATAGGCTTAATTAAAAATCTGCACTACAAGCTTAATTAAAATCTACACTATAAGCTTAATTAAAAATCTGCACTATAAGCGCTTCTTATGCTTCGAATTCAAGAAGAACAAAGGTCCGAAATTACTCCTACTGCAGGTGAGAAGCACTTACCTTGATTCTTGGACTCACAACCGAACAAAAAAGGGCATCTAGGAGCTTGGCCGCTCGCCGGAGATGATACCCTAACTCCCTTTCATTTTCTGCCCGAGCTCCGCCATCGTACGCAGAAGAGAAGGAGAGAATGGTTTAAGTCACGGGAAAACAGAGCATCAACTTATCCCCTTTTATAATCTAATATTCTGTTAATTATCTTAGATAAATTTGTTACTTTTTCTAAACAAACAAATCCAACATCAACTTATCCCTTTTATAATCCAATGTTCTGTTAATTATCTTAAATAAATTTGCTACTTTTTCTAAACAAACAAATCCAACATCAACTTATCCCTTTTATAATATTCTGTTAACTATCTTAAATAAATTCGCTACCTTTTCTAAACAAACAAATCCAAGATCAACTTATCCCTTTTATAATCCAATATTCTGTTAACTATCTTAAATAAATTCGCTACCTTTTCTAAACAGAAAAATCTGTTTGCCCACCTGGTCAGTCGTGTTTTGACCGAGTCAAAGGTTGCGGGTTCTATTCTCGGCTTGGATATTTTTTTGTCGAAACTTCCTTCGTTTAATAAAAATATCAAACGACCTCCAAAAATTACATAAAAATACTCTAAAAATTTCTAAAAATCCCTAGAATATTTCTATAGCATTTTTAAATATTTTAAAATTACTTTTAGGACTCTAATTGAGAAAATTTGGGGCGTTACAGGCCACCTCTTGGCTTCCAAGCTCATGCTCGGCCGACCCCTTGCACCAAACAAGGATGTGTCCGGCTCATTACTTGGATAAGAAGTGAACTTTGTGGATATAAGGATTTATAGAGGCTACAACAGGGACCGAGAGGAGAAATTGGTTTTGGTCTCCCGGTGAGCTTGAGCTTCCTGTGTTCACCCCGAACACCCAACTCATCAATAATAACTCATACCACTAAAGAGTTATTATTGAACTTCCGCACCAATCTCAAATTACATTATGGGTTACTTCTTATTATGAGTGCATTAATCTCCCTATGTTTAAGATGTTGAATGTCCACTAATTAAATGAGTTACTGACAACTCACTTAATTAATATCTAACTTCAAGAGTAGTACCACTCAACTTTATTGTCATGCCGGACTAGGTCCACCTGCAGGGTTTACATGACAATCCTTATGAGCTCCTCAAGGGGATATCATCAACCTAGATTACTAGGACACAGTTTCATTCTATAATCAACAATACATCATATAAATAATATCATTTCCCAACTTATCAGACCTATTGATTTAACGAACTAAATCGCACCCTTTAATAAATTAAAGAAATAAATATTAAATATACGTGCTTGTTATTATATCATGATTAAGAGTACGTACTTCCATAATAACAAAGGTTTTGTTCTTTTATGTAGTCAGTATAAAAGAAACTATCTCAAATGGTGCTCAATACACTCATAGTGTACTAGTGTAATTTTATAGTCAAGATAAATTAATATCAAATTACACTACAACCACTCCAATGGTTTGTCTCATTCCATCTTGGTTGTGAGCTACTATTTATAATTTATAAGAAACTGATAACATGATCTTTTTTGTGTCTCCTCACACCATGTTATCTTCATTATAAATTAAATGGACAACTACACTTAGCAAAAATATAGACATTTGACCAATGTGATTCTTATAAATGTTTATATAAAAGCTAGGCTATTAGTATACATTCCAACAGTAACTTCACTGAGCAACTGCCCTTGTCATCAATCGAAATGTCGCATGCACCCCTTTTATACACCATTGATTCAAGTTTTTCTATACGTGCATCTTGTTCTGAAAATTTCTTCTTTGCCTCCATCAACTCCCTTTTATGCTCAATGATTTTATCTCGGGCAACATCAGATTTCTTCCATGTTCTACCAACATTGAAATATATTGTTAGATTGATATGACCTCCAACACCCCTCACACGCCGGCATATTCTTCAGTCTCAAGTGCTTTGGTAAGTATATCCTCTTTTGTTCCTTCAATTTTTAGCTTACCCTCCCTCTTTTGTTGTATATAATCATCCTATCATGCAATATTAAAAGGAATTATTACTAAAAAAATTTATCATTTCAATAAAATTGCATACGTTATGTATTGTCAAATTACTTACAATCTTTTGTACTCTTTTCATCAAATCCTTGCCTTCAAAGTCTCCTTCTTTGCTGACTTGTCTACAATAATAAAAAACCAGTAACTTTTGCTAACTTATCCTTTCTTCCACATAATATGTGAAATAATTTTATGTAAATAAATTAGAGGGTTCATAAGGAAATATTCTAAAAATAAATACTTACACTTTCTTCAGCAAAGCGTGCATATCCTTTACGTGAAAGTCGATGAGGATATATGTATTGTTTTCTTCTCTCTTTTTGTTGATCACTTAGTTTCTAGTTATTATAAACAAGTGGCATATCAAATCTAAGTATAAATAATGACTTATGGTCGATTAGTTTTAAAAGAATAAATTAAAAATCTTACAATGAAGTCTTCAGATATGTGACTAATGACAAACGAACTTCAATCATCTCTTGTAATACCGTAGCCAGTAGGTGGCTCATTTAACTCCTCGAGTTTATCAAGCTTGCTTAAAATAAACGTCTGAGTGAGATGAGTTTTGTATTGACGCCACTTACTATTTGCTGATCTCAAACATCCCTTCTTCCACTTTATGTCGACATTGTATGTCAATTGTAAATTGCACAAGTGGAAATATGTTAAAAAGATTAACATAAACATTAAATATATCATAAGAATGTGAATATTATAATTGTAAAAACATGCAAACTTACATTAACTGATTCCCATATCAATTCTTTAACATCATTTGGAACATGTTTCAAAGTCTTGTAAATAATATTAACCTTTTCTCGAGTAAGCACTCTAATATAACTTTGCATTGAAACAACAGTTTCTCCTATTGGCTGTCCAAGTTTATTGAATGCAACATCCTTTCTAATTCCTTGGACTCTTTGCCTAGCAAGCTTATCCAACTGCATACAACCTCTAGACATTCTTATGGTTTTTGTGTCTATAGAATCTAACACTATGTTACCATCCCAACTCTCTCCAGCGACAACGGATGTAATTTTTTCTTTACCTTTCCCAATTTTCGTATGTTGTTCTAATCTCTTACTCTTTGCAACTTTGTCACAACCATCAAAACTTGTTTTAAGCTTTGTAGAGGATTACATTGAGCCTTTTGTTGATCAACATAAGTTGTAGTTACAAACATGCGTAAACTTACAACAACATGATAAACTCACAACAACAAACTCACATCAATGTGATAAAAAAAAATGAAAGATAAAAGCATAAATTTGCATCATCATGATAACAAATCAACTTCTAAAGCAAGATAGCATATCAATAGTGTCCACAAAATCATCTTTAAAGGTAAATAACATATCAATTAAATTGTTTACAAACTCATCTTCAAAAGCATAAATTCAGCAGTTAAATATTGTCAACCCAACTCCCATCACAATCTTCATGAATGCATGGTGGTTCATTATCATCTACTCCGTCAACATCCATTGATAGTAACCCTCTACTAAAACATTGATAGTGAATTGCAATGTCTTCTAACTCTTCACCCTGTATGTTTTCAAAGTACTCTCTGTTTGGAGTTGCAAGTACAACACTCCATAAAGGATCTACAGGATCTTCAATGTAAAATACTTGATTTGCTTGACTAGCAAGATAAATGCGTCAGATTTGAATCCAAATCTATTGAGGTTTACCAACGTAAAACCAAGATCATCTACTTTAATACCATTATTATTCTCCACCAAATTACATTTAAACATTGGAATTAAAAATTTGTGGTAATCAACTGCCCATATTTCTTCTATAACTCCATAAATAACCATATCTGACATAATAGGATTTTTATCCTTTGCACTAGCAACTTGCATTGTCTTTGCGACTAAGCTGACTCCGGAGTTTTGAACAACTCGTATATCATCACGCTCTTTTGTAGCATAAGTAACCCCATCAATCAAATAACTAAAATACTTTAAGACCTGCTTGTTAGATCTGCACACTATCCACTTCAATCTTTCTGATACTTGATGAGTGGAATTGTCAACTGCATGGGCAACCTATATTTTTTATATGATAAATTTTTATGCATAAATAAGATAATGAATGTATATCAATACGTACTACTCAAGGAACATACATGATCACATAACCAGGTAGCAAACATTCGGTTATGCTCATCTTGTAATCACCTCTTGGACTTAGCATTATGAGGAAATCTTACATTCAAATACGCCATGTGTTCCCTAATCAAATTATTAGGAATAAATAAACCAATAGAATGTAAGAAAATCACATGAAAGTATTAATAAGTTGGATAAATTACTCGATATAGAGATCAATCTCAACATCATTTGTCAATACGTAACGATGTGCTTGTTGCAACTCATCGTGACTAATGGAGTACACTACTGCACTTGATAAAGGCTTTGTAGGTTCTATGTGTCGATGACTTGATGGGATCCCAATTGTGTGCACACTACACAAATAGTCTGAGCAAAATTCAACAGCCTCTTCAGAAATATAACATTCATCTATATCTCTACAGGTCGATTATGATTTCATACATAACCTTTCAAAATCTTCATGTATCTTTTAAATGGGTACATATACCTATACCAAACTGGTCCACAAAATTTCACCTCTCGCACAAGATGAACAATTAAATGAATCATTATATCAAAAAAAAAAGGGGGGAAATACTTTTCAAGTAAACACAATATCGTCACAATCTCTCTTTGCATATCATCTAACCTTGAGACATCATTCACTTTATTACATAACACATTGAAGAAGAAACACAAGCGAGTGATGGTGTCTCTGACATGTTTGGGCAAGATACCACGGATGACCACTAGAAGCAATTTTTGCATTAAAGAGTGGAGTCATGTGACTTAAGGCCAACAAGTTTTAAGTTCATCAGCAACACAAGGTTTTTAACATTGGATGAGTAACATGATGGAATTTGTATTCCAAACAAAGAATTTAAAATCTTTCTTCTCTCATCCTTACTAAGTGTATAACAGACTGTTGGCAAAAATGTTTTCTTCTCCCCCATCCTTGGTGTTAAATCTATCCTCACATTCATTTCCAAAAGGTCCAATCTCGCTGCTACTCTATCCTTTGTTTTTCTTGGAATGTCAAGTAACGTACCGATGAGACTTTCACAAACATTCTTTTCAATATGCATCACATCGAACATGTCGAATGTGTAGATGTTTCCAATACTGAAGTTCAAAGAATATTGATTTCTTTTTCCAGCATGATTTTACATCATCCTTCTTCGATTGAATCTTCCTACTCATTTTTTCCAAATGACAATTAATTCCTTCAACTCTTTCAAAAACTTCATCGCCACTCAATGATTTCGGTGCGGGGTTAAACTCTTGGTTCCCATTAAATGCCTTCCTTTACCTTCGATAAGGATGAGTTATAGGTAGAAATCTTCTATGGCTTGTATATGACATTTTCCTACTATGCTTCAGTCTTGTTGAATAGGTTTCTACACTACAAATCTGACATGCATGATATCCTTTTACAATACATCCTGACATGTTTCCATATGTAGGAAAATCATTGATTGTCCATAGTAAGACAGCTCTAAACAAGAAAGTTTCTTGTCGATATGCATCATATGATTCAAGACTCATATCCCATAAGCATTTTAAGTCATCAATTAGAGGTGCTAAGTAAACATCAATATCATTTCCTGGATGTTTGGGACCACAAATCAACAATGTGAGCATTATAAATTTTCCCTTCAAACACAACCATGGAGGAAGATTGTAAGTAATCATTAAAACTGGCCAACAACTATATGCAGAACTCATCGAATAATGGGGATTCATCCCATCAGCTGATCAATATAGCCAATCTAAGATTTCTTGCCTTAGTAACAAAATCTGGGCACTTGCGATCGACTAATTTCTAAGATGGCACATCAGCTGGATAACGTAAGTATCTATCACAAAGTCTTTTATCAGTATGCCAAGTCAACTCCTTGGATATCTCTTTATTCCGAAACATTCTTTGCAATCTTGGAATAGGGGGGAAGTACCACAGAACCTTTACAGGAACTCCTTCATTTATAGTATTTTTTTTGCCCAACTTCCACCTTGATATCCTGCAGGTAGGGCAATTGGTAAAATCCTCATACTCCTTCCGATATAAAATACAATCATTATGACAAGCATGAATTTTCACATAATCCATCCCTAATGCACATAAGTTTTTTTTTACATCATACAAACATAAAGGTAATTCATTATCATCTGAAAGCATTTCTCCGAAAATATTGAGTAGGTCAGTAAAATTTTTATCACTCCAACTACATTTGGCCATCAAGTTGAATAATTTCACAATTGCAAATAACCTTGTAAATTTAGTGCATCCAAGGTATAACGGTTTCTCGGCATCTTCAAGTAGTTTATTAAATTGGGTTGGATTCTCAGTATAACTATTATATGCAGTATGCACCATATCTATGGGTTCCTCAACAACATCTTTTTATTCATTTGGCCTTACTTGATCACTAACATTATTTGAGTTCCCTATCGTAGATCTTTCACCGTGTCATATCCATATATGATATGTCAAATCTATACCGTTACAATACATATTGTTGGAACCCCAAGGTGTTTTGATGTGATCAAATAAGTTAAGTTAGGTCCTGTTTAGTTTAACCCTTGTGTCTAAGTGTGCAGGAGCTTAGGAACATAGGAAGTCGAGCGGAAAATGCGGCTAGCGAGAAGGACGACATGGGGAGAGAGTCGACGGGCTCGGTGCGTCTGAGGGACGAGGTGACCGTGGAAGAGTACATCGATGGATGAGAAAAACATACGCGACGTTCGAGGGATGAGAAATCAAGAAGGAAGGCTGCTCGAGGAGAAGGTCGAAACTTGGGTTCGGGTGAACCCTATTCCGAATGGTCGAGATCACCCAAGGTAGCGGAGCCGGAGTGGAAGACCCGGACCGAGACGAACAGCACCGGAGCAGAAGGCCCGGACCAGAAAGTCAACCTGGTTGACTTAGCGGTCCGGGAGCTTGGAGTTGGCCTTTTGACCAGATCGCGTCAAGCGCGATCCGTTGTGTTGGGGATAAAGTTTAACCCCCCAAGGCGCCCGGAACCCCTTCGAGGTGCCTCGACCAAGGCTATAAATATAGTCTTAGTCCAGAAGCTTTTCATCAATCACAAGTAATTCAATTCCAGCACTTGTACGCTCCATTTTGGAGTTAAGCTTCTATTTCTTGTGCGTCAACGTTGTAAGAGGCTTCTCCGCCCAAAGGAGATATTTTAGTACACTTTTCATCTGCCTTGGATTAACAACCTCCCCGGTTGTAACCAAGTAAATTGACAATTCACCCCTCCCCTCTTGCCGGCCTCCAAAGGGACCAACACATATGTGCCCTTATAGTTTGTACATTTTTCTTCTTTAGATTACCACATTTTGCACATTGGCAAGGTATTATGTTAGGATCATTGGTGTTTTTCATTGCAAATTGTAAGAAAACCTCTACTCCAAACTCATATTCTCGTGATAGTCTATCCTTTGATATTCATTCTTTATCCATTTTTGTTACAACTAATCAACCAACAATAAGCTAACACCTTCAAAATAGTTAAAAAATAATATAACAAAATATTAACACAAACACAAATCTGAAATAATAACAAAAAAGTCAAACAATTAATCAAAACTATATGTAGCAATATGATCAAAATAATTAACCAAGATAATTATAAGATTCTAGAATCAAAAAAATGTAAGAACCGATATTACAAAATAAAGCATATAGCAACTAACTGAATTTCATAAAAATAAGTGATACACTACAGATTTTAACTTAAATATAAGTGATACTATACATATGAAATGTAATTTCAAGTTTCAATTAGAAAAGAACACAGAATTAAGATGAATGAACATGAAAGTCACATAAGCAAGTTATTTAAATATCTTGGAGATATGATTGACAACAATGAGATGTTGATGGGAATTCTACAAGAGAAGCTACATAGTCACCCCATGAAAATACAAATTGTAAGGTGTCATAAGGCGATCCCACATTATTAAGATAATTTGACTTGCTATATAAAAAAAAACATTGCCTATTATAGACCAATCAACAACCAATATAAAGAAGATGAAGAAATAATAGGAAAAGCTACTGAAGATGCTTGCATTTCAGGGACAACAAAAATAAAATAAAATGAGATTATGAATTGAAAAACATTGTAAAAACAGCAATAGATAGAAGCTGATAAACAATAGCCAAAATAGACATATTATCATATATTTTAGGAAAAATCAAACATAACAAAGAAAGTAAAAAATGAATGAGAACCTAGTGGAATTGGGAAAATAGAACACTTCGACAATCTGATACAAGCAACAATATTCAAAGACATACAAGTACATTTACAATAGAATAGAAGGGGGAAAAAAGAAATCACACACCAATAAATTTAATATTGATATGGGAATAGAATGACAAAAGACGTGTGACTCATTGCTCGCATAAGAAGAGCCTTTTCCAACAGCGTCGGTTGTCCTAAACACCTCAAGTCGCTGAAGAATGGTGAAGGCTAGGTCATAGGTGGCATGGCAGCGAAGGATGCTAGGTCACGGGACACGTGGTGTTTTGGCGGAGATGTAGGTTTTTGTGGGGGCTAGGATTTGGGAGGAGATGGAGGTTTCCGGGAGAAAGAGGCTAGGTTTTGGTGGAGGCTTGGTTTTGGTGGACAAAGGAGACGACCACGACGACACTTTTCTCGGGGAGGCTTTCGCCAAGCATAGGTTTTGGCCGAGCAGAGGTTTTCACCGAGAAGAGGTTTTGGTGGAGAGATGGGGGCGAGTAAGGTTTTGGTCGAGTAGAGGTTTTCACCGAGAAGAGGTTTTGGCGGAGAGATGAGGGCGAAAAGGTTTTCGTCGAGCGAGGTTTTCGTGGGGAGGTTTTATGGAGGCTAGGCTAAGTTTTGATGAAAATAGAGGGTACAACACCTAGTATTGTAGATAAAAAAGTTTTATAGACAATAATTTTTTACAAAGTATTGTCTTTGACTAAAAAAAAATCATTAGGCAACACTTATTTAAAAAAGCATTGTCTTTAATAAAAAAATAATAAAAAAATAAAATCCTCAAGGCGTGCACGCTCCTCGAGACATGCACGCATCTCAAAGCTTTCCCTGCTAGGATGTGTCAGAAAAGTGTACCTGACACCATATCTCAACATCCCGAACATATCCTGACAAAACAATGGAAGCTTCCGTCATACGATTCTCTGCCTGATCATGCCGCCGACCATGCTATCTGTCTGCGGCATGGGTCTCGAGGAGGATATCAGTCGATCCTGCCTTTGTCTGCTAGTGGGTTGAGTGGGTGGGCTACTCGGCCAGCTTTTGTCTGCTAGTGGACCGAGCGGGTAGCCGCTTGGCTAATTCTGCGATCTGGGCCGAGTGGGGAGGTCGCTCGGCTACTTTCATTGTCTGAGCCGAGCGGGTCGGCCGCTCGGCTACTTCCACTGTCTAGGCTTGCTGGGTCGTGTTTCCATTTCGTTGGCTGTGATATGATCTTTGGTCGATCGGGATGTCTTCCTGGCACATGCCCCTCCGGTCGATGCCTGCCTTGGTGATACTGGGCCTTTGAGTGTCGGAAGCTCGATGCGAGACCGAGCTGTAGTAACGTTGGACCAGCCATTCCTTAGTCCGATCGGCTGATGGGGTCGACTGATCGGACGCTAGATGGGGGTGTTGATCGCCTTGACTTTGACCTTCCACATGGCACTGACCTCCTGCGGGGCGGGCCCGACCTTATCACCGGATCACATGCCTCCACCTGAAATCTAGTCGAAGGAGGCTGCAAGTCCAACTGACTGGACAAGGTAGTCTAGTGATTGGTTGGCCGATCGGCTAGTATGCTGGTTGGACCCCGACCGGTCTATGTAGGACTGATATTCAAGGCTACTCAGCATTCTGAGGGTTTGCACTTGGAAGATTCTTCCTTTAGCGTCTTTGGATGAGTGCGAACCTTGAGGTCAATGCTGACGTAATCCGAATCTCTTCAGAATTCGTACAAATCACCCCTATTAAAGCCGAGCGCGCACCCACATCTAATAATGGTGCCCATTAAATGTCGCCCTGTGAGAGCGTGCCACGTGTCGCTGCTGTAACAACCCAATTTTCCTCATTAGGAGTTCTAAAAGTTCTTAGAAATATTTAGAAATACTTTAGAAAAATTCTAGAGATTTTTAGGAATTTATAGAATATTTTTATGCAATTTTTGGAGGTCGTTTGGTATTTTTATTAAACGAAAGAAGTTTCGACAAAAAATGTTCAAGCTGAGGCTTGAACCGACAACCCTGACCATGAGCCAAACCCGACTAACCAAGTGATCCAGCCGTCGGTTCTATTTAGAAGAGGTAGGAAAATTATTTAACAAGTTAACAGAATATGGAGATTATAAAGAGGGATAAGTTGAGGTGGTAAATTTCCAAACCGAAAACCCTTTTCCCTCTCCTTTCCTCTCCCGATCGCGAGCGACGGCGATTCCTTCTCGGGCAAAGACGAAGCCGAGGCTAGGTCTTCTCTCCGGCGGCCGACCAAGGGGTCTTTCCAAGGGGTTTTTCCACCGTCACGAGCACCCCGTCAAGGAGAGCATGGTGACGAGAAGAAATTGCCGATTCTTGCAGTTTCTCTGAAACCCTAAAGGTCTTCCTCGGCTGTAAGTCCAAGAAAAGCCTAAGGTAAGTCGCTACTCACTTGCAGTAGGATAGTTCCGGATTTCGATTCGTTTTGGTGTTCCCTTATTTGTTCGTGTTTTGCTGTGAAGCATGTTAGGGATTTGTCTGTTGCCGTGAGTTTTCAAAGGAAGAATAGTTATATTTTGTTTTCCTTACCATGACATTGAGCATGAAGAATAGAAGATATGAGGCGAATTTTAGGGATGCTAATTGTGCTAAACTATTCATGACCTGGAATATGTGGACCTTGATTCCTTTTAGTACGGATGTAGAAGATACATAAGTAGGTTACTAGTAGTCTGAAATACCAGGTGTAGATCAAAACAAAGATTTCGGCCAGGAATTTATGTACTTATTCAGAAGAGCTATAATGGAATATATATATATATATATATATATATATATATATATATATATATATATATATATATATATATATATCCTCTTTCCTAGATAGTTATCTTAACTAGGAAAGTGATATTATTTAAGTAGTTTGGTGCCCTATTAGTTTCTTTTAGAGGCTTAGGGGTAATTGCAAGTAAAGTAAGATTAAGTTTTTCATAGGTTTTAAGCTTCAGCAGATTTTAGTTTTGTTTGTGCTATGCATTTGACATGATCAGTTAGTTTAAGAATAGTTAGGATTAGCATGGATGCAGATTTCGGTTAAGCAAGTGCAGATTTTTATTAAGCTAGTATGCAGACTTCTGTTAAGTTAGTATGCAGATTTTTATTAAGCTAGTATGCAGATTTCTGTTAAGCAAATGCAGATTTTGTTAAGCTAGTATGCAGATTTATGTTAAGCTATTATGCAGATTTTTATTGAGCTAGTATGCAGATTTCTGTTAAGTATTAGTGCAGATTTTTTATAACTATTGTATATGCAGATTTCTTTTGTATTCTATGCATGATTATGTGTTACATAGTTAGTTTCATTCATTGATGCATACGAAAGATACCCTAACAGTATTTTGGGTTTAAGAAGAGTATAAGAAAGATAAAGAAAAGAAAGAAATGACTAAGGCCTTAAGTAGATCCCAAAGTCAAGACTTTAGGGATTTTTGGCACACAAGGTGCCTATTAAAATGCCAAGGCATTTAAAGAAGAAGTAATTAAGATTATAAGTATTTTACTTTTAAGAAGAGGCTAGTACCCGACTTCCGAGGTTGTTGTTAAACAAATCTAGGTGTCCAATTCCGAGGTCTTGGCCCTGGTAGACCGAGGTCTGCTCTTTTAGGATTGGTGGCTCGCTACCCCAACCTATTAGGGAACGCGCATAAGATGGTACTATGCCTGGGCCCAAGAAGAAGTTGATTATTATTTTGAAGTATTATAAGTATAAGTTTTTGAACAAGTAAAATGAGTTTTACATAAACATAAAGTATTAAAGATTAAGTTTAGAACAAATGAAATAAGGTTCATATAGTTCTAAAAATCAGTAAGTTTAGTTCTTTACTCTACCATGTTTATCTAGTGGATGAGTAGTTTTCATGTTTACCTATTAGATGAGTAGCATGATTAGCTATTAGAATTACATGAGTAGATTCCTTAGCTTTTCTTTGCTATTAGTTTGACATAAGCAGTTATGTTTATACTTTATTTCTTTTTAGAGCATATAGTTTCTAATTCTTTTCGTATACATGCACATTCGTGATTTTGTGAGTTAGATAGCGCTTACTAAGCAAATTTTACTTATAGATTGCACTTTCTCTTACTGCAGATACAGGAAAGGAAAAGATATAGAAAGGAAGGCGACAAGGAGGTGTTCGAAGGATGTGTGATGCCAGGACTATGGAAGCCTTGGGACTAGGAAAGAAGTTTTATTTTAGTTTCAATTGTCTTTCGCTATGTTAGGAGTATTTGAGATAGTATTTGTTATTTTGATATGATTAGGACATAGTAGAAGAATTGTAATCTGTGTGATGATTTCTGGTGTTGTTTTCTTTATTTTGGATTTATTATACTGCGTGGTTGATTGATATGTGTTCCAGCCGCTTGTGGTGAGTATATATTGCATGTATATCAGTTTAAGGTCACCGATACAGGGGAGACTCTACCGAAATTTTTCGGTAGGGTTTCTATGTGGTTTTTAATCATACCGTTATGTAGAGTTAGTAGTTAAGTAACGGTCACTCTTAGGTAGTAGTAGTAGTAGTAGTAGTAAGAAGGGTAGTCGTTACAGTTTGTATCAGAGCAGGTCCCATCCTTGCCGTCTTCAAGTAAGAAAGTATTTAAATTTTCTTTTATACTTTTCTTATTATTTGCAGTATAGAGTATTTGCTTAGAAATGTTTAAGTAAGATAGAAGTTCTTGATTTCCTTTGTTTACATATGTATATATGTCTAGAAAGCGTAGGGACGATTTTAAGTTTCTCTACATAACTAGATGTCAAGAAGAGGACGTTCCCGTACCGTTCGTACTGAGGACCGAGCACAGGAGAACGAAGAACCCAGAATAGCTGAATCAAATCTCTCTGAAGTTGTTGCTCAACTCCAGAGACAAGTGGCGGAGCAACAACAAGTAATCGTCAATCTGATGGCGAATCAGCAGTCAGTCCCTCCCACTCCTCCAACTATTAATGTGGAAACTCCAGTGGTAACTGAGGTTCCACCAGCCGCCTTGGAAGTCCCCACAGCACCTAGAAGATAAGAAGCCTACCGATACTGAAGCCAGAAAGTTTTTCAGGCACGACTGAGCCCTGGGATGCTCAGGCTTGGTTCAAGACACTGGAGAGCACCATGGAGCTTCTTGACTGGCCAGAAGTCGAGAAGGTCAAGTGTGCTTCTTTATGCTTATCTGGAGATGCCCGTATGTGGTGGGAAAGAGTGAAGAGCAAGAGAATAGTCAATCAGATGAACTGGGCTGACTTCAAGACGGAGTTTTACGAAGAATTCTTTCGTCAACGAATCACCAACAAGCATTATGAGGAGTTTATAGAATTCAGACAAGGTGATCTGTCAGTGGAAGAAGCAGTCAACAGGTTCAACAGGTTGGCTCGCATCTGCCCAGAGTTAGTAAGTACGGAGAGGGAACGAGTCAGACTAATGCTTAGGATACTGAGACCAGTGATAGCACTTAATGTGAGTAGTGGAACACACCAGCCTCAGACTGGCGAAGAGCTGGTCAGCAGAGCATTAGTCGCTGAGCATTATTTGAACAACATCAAGGCACAACGAGAGCAACACAAGCCAGACAAGATAAAAAACAAGACAGTGGAGAATCAGAGACCCCAGTCAAGTGATCAGAATTGGAAGGGCAAGGGTAACAAAAGGAAACAATGGAATTTTGGAGGTAGCCAAGAGGAAGGCCCAGCAAACAAGCAGATCAAGTTTCCTCCCTGTCCTAAGTGTGGAAGAGTACATCCAGGAACCTGTCTTCTGGGTACAACTGGATGTTATTCATGTGGTCAAGAAGGACATCTAGCTAGAGCATGTCCTAACAAGTTTAAGGCACCTCAGCAACAGTCAGTGCAATATAAAGACGAGTCTGCACAGTTACACCACATGACAACATCGCTAGAAGGACCTTGTCTCAGTCAGGGACGATTGGAAGCCCCACCCGTTCCAACCAATACCAGAGTATTTTCTCTTACTAAGGAAGAAGCTGCCGGTGCCCCACAATAGTCACAGAATTATTCTAAGTTCGAGGACGAACTTTTTATAAGGTATGAGGAATTGTAACAACCCAATTTTCCCCATTAGGAGTTCTAAAAGTTCTTAAAAATATTTAGAAATACTTTAGAAAAATTCTAGAGATTTTTAGGAATTTATAGAATATTTTTATGCAATTTTTGGAGGTCGTTTGGTATTTTTATTAAACGAAAGAAGTTTCGACAAAAAATGTCCAAGCTGAGGCTTGAACCGGAAACCCCTGACCATGAGCCAAACCCGACTAACCAGGTGATCCAGCCGTCGGTTCTGTTTAGAAGAGGTAGGAAAATTATTTAACAAGTTAACAGAATATGGAGATTATAAAGAGGGATAAGTTGAGGTGGTAAATTCCCAAACCGAAAACCCTTTTCCCTCTCCTTTCCTCTCCCGATCGCGAGCGACGGCGATTCCTTCTCGGGCGAAGACGAAGCCGAGGCTAGGTCTTCTCTCCGGCGGCCGACCAAGGGGTCTTTCCAAGGGGTTTTTCCACCGTCGCGAGCACCCCGTCAAGGAGAGCACGGTGACAAGAAGAAATTGCCGATTCTTGCGGTTTCTCTGAAACCCTAAAGGTCTTCCTCGGCTGTAAGTCCAAGAAAAGCCTAAGGTAAGTCGCTACTCACCTGCAGTAGGATAGTTCCGGATTTCGATTCATTTTGGTGTTCCCTTATTTGTTCGAGTTTTGCTGTGAAGCATGTTAGGGATTTATCTGTTGCCGTGAGTTTTCAAAGGAAGAATAGTTATATTTTGTTTTCCTTACCATGACATTGAGCATGAAGAATAGAAGATATGAGGTGAATTTTAGGGATGCTAATTGTGCTAAACTATTCATGACCTGGAATATGTAGACCTTGATTCCTTTTAGTACGGATGTAGAAGATACATAAGTAGGTTACTAGTAGTCTGAAATACCAGGTGTAGATCAAAACAAAGATTTCGGCCAGGAATTTATGTACTTATTCAAAAGAGCTATAATGGAAAATATATATATATATATATATATCCTCTTTCCTGGATAGTTATCTTAACTAGGAAAGTGATATTATTTAAGTAGTTTGGTGCCCTATTAGTTTCTTTTAGAGGCTTAGGGGTAATTGCAAGTAAAGTAAGATTAAGTTTTTCATAGGTTTTAAGCTTCAGTAGATTTTAGTTTTGTTTGTGCTATGCATTTGACATGATCAGTTAGTTTAAGAATAGTTAGGATTAGCATGGATGCAGATTTCGGTTAAGCAAGTGCAGATTTTTATTAAGCTAGTATGCAGACTTCTGTTAAGTTAGTATGCAGATTTTTATTAAGCTAATATGCAGATTTCTGTTAAGCAAGTACAGATTTTGTTAAACTAGTATGCAGATTTCTGTTAAGCTATTATGCAGATTTTTATTGAGCTAGTATGCAGATTTCTGTTAAGTATTAGTGTAGATTTTTGAAAACTATTTTATGTGCAGATTTCTTTTGTATTCTATGCATGATTATGTGTTACATAGTTAGTTTCATTCATTGATGCATACGAAAGATACCCTAACAGTATTTTGGGTTTAAGAAGAGTATGGAAAGATAAAGAAAAGTATAAGAAAGATAAAGAAAAGAAAGAAAAGGCCAAGGCCTTAAGTAGATCCCAAAGTCAAGACTTTAGGGATTTTTGGCACACAAGGTGTCTATTAAAATGCCAAGGCATTTAAAGAAGAAGTAATTAAGATTATAAGTATTTTACTTTTAAGAAGAGGCTAGTACCCGACTTCCGAGGTTGTCGTTAAACAAATCCAGGTGTCTAATTCCGAGGTCTTGGCCCTGGTAGACCGAGGTCTGCTCTTTTAGGATTGGTGGCTCGCTACCCCAACCTATTAGGGAACGCGCATAAGATGGTACTATGTCTGGGCCCAAGAAGAAGTTGATTATTATTTTGAAGTATTATAAGTATAAGTTTTTGAACAAG
Source organism: Zingiber officinale (assembly GCF_018446385.1). Classification (NCBI taxonomy): domain Eukaryota; kingdom Viridiplantae; phylum Streptophyta; class Magnoliopsida; order Zingiberales; family Zingiberaceae; genus Zingiber; species Zingiber officinale. Next base: position 110,336,139 of record NC_055997.1, read on the forward strand.
TAAAATGAGTTTTACATAAACATAAAGTATTAAAGATTAAGTTTAGAACAAATGAAATAAGGTTCATATAGTTCTAAAAATCAGTAAGTTTAGTTCTTTACTCTACCATGTTTATCTAGTGGATGAGTAGTTTTCATGTTTACCTATTAGATGAGTAGCATGATTAGCTATTAGAATTACATGAGTAGATTCCTTAGCTTTTCTTTGCTATTAGTTTGACATGAGCAGTTATGTTTATGCTTTATTTCTTTTTAGAACATATAGTTTCTAATTCTTTTCGTATACATGCACATTCGTGATTTTGTGAGTTAGATAGCGCTTACTAAGCAAATTTTACTTATAGATTGCACTTCCTCTTACTGCAGATACAGGAAAGGAAAAGATATAGAAAAGAAGGCGACAAGGAGGTGTTCGAAGGATGTGTGATGGCAGGACTATGGAAACCTTGGGACTAGGAAAGAAGTTTTATTTTAGTTTCCATTGTCTTTCGCTATGTTAGGAGTATTTGAGATATTATTTGTTATTTTGATATGATTAGGACATAGTAGAAGAATTGTAATCTGTGTGATGATTTCTGGTGTTGTTTTCTTTATTTTGGATTTATTATACTGCGTGGTTGATTGATATGTGTTCCAACCGCTTGTGGTTGAGTATATATTGCATGTATTGTTGAATATGGTCACCGGTACAAGGGAGACTCTGCCAAAATTTTTCAGTAGGGTTTCCATGTGATTTTTAATCATACCGGTTAAGTAGAGTTAGTAGTTAAGTAATGGTCATCCTTAGAGAGTAGTAGTAGTAAGAAGGGTGTTCGTTACAGCCGCAGTCACCGCACGTCCGAGGTGATAGACAACGATGTGACGTTTGGTGGTTTGAATTCAACGGCTGGATTTGTGCTCCGATTCACGTGACCTAGATTGGGCGGCTCCGATCGACCGAGCCCAACCTTTATAAGGCCGCCGCATCCTCCTTCTTCTCACTTTGCATCTTCTTCTCCAATAGCTGCCAGCGATTTTTGCGTGCGACTAGTGCTCCGACGTCTTTGTGCTCCTTGTTGGAACCCCAAGGTTGTTTTGGTGTGATCAACATGTTAAGTTAGGTCCTGTGTGTTTCTAGCCTTGTGTCTAAGTGTGCAGGAGCTTAGGAACACAGGTAGTCGAGCGGAAGACGCAGCTAGCGAGAAGGACGGCACGCTGTGCGTCCGAGGGACGAGGCGCTGTGGAAGTGTACACCGGCGGACGAGAAGGAAGCGCGCGGTGATTCCGAGGGACGAAAGCCGGAGTGGAAGATTACTCGGTGAGCAAGAGATGCAGCTAGCGAGAAGGTCGACGACCGAGGGACGAAGACTGCGGATGAGTATGCTGGCGGACGAGAAGGAAACACGCGGCAATTCCGAGGGACGAGAAGCCGGAGGGAAGCACGCTCGAGAAGACCGGAAGTTGGGTTCGGGTGAGCCCTTTTCCGGATGGCAGAGATCACCCAAGTGAGCGGATCCGGAGGAGAAGAACCGGACCGAGGCGGGACTGAACCAGAGAAGAGGTCCCGGACGAAAAAGTCAACGGCTGTTGACTTTGGGCTTCGGGGCGCCCGGAGCAGCCCGGGGCGCCCGGAGCAGCCCGGGGCGCCCGGAACCCTTCCGGGCGCCCTGACCCAGTATTTTCACCAGATCGAGTCAAAACTCGATCTGAACGTTGGGGGATAAAATTTATCCCCCCCAGGGCGCCCGGAACCCTTCTAGGCGCCCCGACCAAGGCTATAAATATAGCTTTGGTCCAGAAGCTTCAAATCAACTCAGTAATTAGCATTCCAAACACTTGTGCGCTCACTGTTCTAGTTTAGCTTCTATTTTTGTGCTTTCACCGGTGTAAGAGGCTTCTCCGCCCGAAGGAGTTTTTAGTGCGATCACTTTCCTTGGATTAACAACCTCCCCGGTTGTAACCAAGTCAAACACGGTGCCTCGTTTCTTTCTTGTATTTCTGCTTAGCTAATTTTATACAAGTGTTTTGTTGAAAGTTCGAGAAAGGTCTTTTCTGTTTATTTTTTTTAGGGCTATTCAACCCCCTTCTAGCTGGCCCAACGGTCCTACAAGTGGTATCAGAGCCAAGGCGCTTCAGGAGGACTAACCGCCGAACGAAGCAACGAGATGGCCGGACCAAGCATTCACCCGCCGAAATTCGAAGGGGATTTTGCCACTTGGAAAAAACATATGCAGGTATTTCTTACAACAGATATTGAATTATTTTTAACAATGAAACTTGGCTTTCAAGCTCCAGAGGACAAGGAAATAGATAAATGGATAAAAAAAGGAGCAGGCCGACTTCGTGGCGAACGGCAAAGCAGAGTACCATCTGCTAAGCGTTCTTCCACCTCAAGAAGTCAACAGGATAGGTAAATACAACTCTACAAAGTAACTTTGGGAGAAGTTCCTCGAGCTGCATGAAGGAACATCCGAAGCCAAGCTCGCCAGAAGAGATCTGCTTCGCAATCAGCTCACCAGCCTGCAACTTGGGGAAGACGAGTCAGTCGCGCATCTGCACTCGAGAATAAAAGAAATTATCATCGGACTTTCGAATCTCGGAGAAAAGGTAAGTAACCGAGATTCGCTCAGGTACGCTTTAAATTCCTTTCCTAGAAATACCAAATGGGCATCATTAGTAGATGCATTTTACATTTCTAAAGATTTAGAAAAGATTTCATTAGAAGAATTCTTTTCAACATTTGAAGTGCATGAGTCAAGATGTGCAGGAATGAAGGAGCCTAAAAACAACGTCGCCCTCAAAGCCTCGAGAGATGAACCAGAATCGGACTCCTCTCTCGACGACGAGGAAATGGTAATGATGGTAAGAAGATTCAAGAAACTTTGTAAATCCAGATCTACTAACCATCCGCAGGGAAAGAGGAAAAGAACGATCCGCTGCTACCACTGCGACGAAGAAGGGCACATCAAGGACAACTGCCCCAAGCTGAAGAACAAGGACAAGGAGAAGGGTAAGAAGCCTATCCAAAAGCAAAAGGCCCTAAAGGCAACGTGGGACGATACATCATCCGAATCGGAAGTCGAAGCTTTCTCCGGACTCGCACTGATGGCGAATCATCAAGACGACGACTGCAATTCAAGCTCTTCCAAAATGAGTATCGAGAGCATCGATGAAGGGGGAGACACGTCGAAAGAAAGCAGCAGCTCAGGGGGAGAAACGGACAACGAGATCGACAAGGTAAGTCAGGTACGATCTCTTCCTCTCGATAAAATGTTTAAGTTTGTTAAACTTTTAACAAAAGATTGCTGCAAATTAGAAAGTGAAAATAAAAATTTAAAAGTAATTCTAGCTAAGTCTTGTCCCTTAGAAGAATTAGATAAATTAAAACTAGCAAATGAAAAATGAAACTTGAAAATGATGATTTGAAAATTCAAGTAGATAACTTGAAAAACCATGCATGTTCATCTAAAACCAATGTTAGAAGATTTAATAATTTAAATTGGTACTTTAAATATCACCCTGAACAAATTAGGAACATTTCAAGAAAATATGTTCCTAAAAACTTTTTAGTTAATCCAGTAGGTTGGAACCTATATTGGGTTCCTAAATCATGCTTAAACTAAATTTTAAAATTAAAATTAGCGCTTTAAGTGAGAAAATTAAACAAAGAATTTCTTTATGAGGCTTTGTCAAGGAAGTGGTTGTTGCTCCAATAACCAAGAAGGCCTAATGCCTCGCCACGACCTGGAAGCCAAAATATTGAAATAAATGTTTAATTAATTTACTAATGAAGCATTAATACAAGAATTAATTAGTGCTTTAAAAAGGGTTATTCAAAACATTTTATTTCAATTTAGAAATTTACTTACTTAGAAATTTTTAATTGACTAAGTCATTTATGTGCTTAAAAATTCTCAAAAATCATTCTTTCTTAAGTTAAAAGATTTTCTGAAATTAGAAATTTATGCTCAAATTACTTAGAAATTTTTTCTTAAGTCAGATTTTTTTTTAAAAAAAAAAACTTTACTTAAATTTTTTTTTAAGTTAGAAATATTTCTCAAAATAATTCTTGCAAAAACTTAAACTTGTTTTTTATGAATTTTCTTCTAAATATTTTTTCAAATTTACTAAAACTTTAACCCTTAGATTGTTTCTCTTGGAACCCCATTTTTTTGTGATCAAAGGGGGAGAAGGGAAAGTATAAGTCTAGGGGGAGGTAGATAGATTTAATTTTTTTGTCTATGTTTTTGTACTGAGGTAGATAGAGTTACTTTTTTTTCTATCTTTTTGTACTTAACTTGCAAGTTAAGTTAAGTTACTTAATTTTATTTAAAATCTATTTTACCCTAGCTTATCTTGGGTTGATCACACCAAAAAGGGGGAGATTGTTGGAACCCCAAGGTTGTTTTGGTGTGATCAACAAGTTAAGTTAGGTCCTGTGTGTTTCTAACCTTGTGTCTAAGTGTGCAGGAGCTTAGGAACACAGGTAGTCGAGCGGAAGACGCAACTAGCGAGAAGGACGGCACGCTGTGCGTCCGAGGGACGAGGCGCTGCGGAAGAGTACACCGACGGACGAGAAGGAAGCGCGCGGTGGTTCCGAGGGACGAAAGCCGGAGCGGAAGATTGCTCGAGGAGCAAGAGACGCAGCTAGCGAGAAGGTCGACGACCGAGGGACGAAGACTGCGGATGAGTACGCTGGCGGACGAAAAGGAAACACGCGGCAATTCCGAGGGACGAGAAGTCAGAGGGAAGCACGCTCGAGAAGACCGGAAGTTGGGTTCGGGTGAGCCCTTTTCCGGATGGCAGAGATCACCCAAGTGAGTGGATCCGGAGGAGAAGAACCAGACCGAGGCGGGACTGAACCAGAGAAGAGGTCCCGGACGAAAAAGTCAACAGCTGTTGACTTTGGGCTCCGGGGCGCCCGGTGCAGTCCGGGGCGCCCTGAGTAGCCCGGGGCGCCCTGACCCAGTATTTTCACCAAATCGAGTCAAAACTCGATCTGAACGTTGGGGGATAAAATTTATCCCCCCCAGGGCGCCCGGAACCCTTCTAGACGCCCCGACCAAGACTATAAATATAGTTTTGGTCCAGAAGCTTCAAATCAACTCAGTAATTAGCATTCCAAACACTTGTGCGCTCACTGTTCTAGTTTAGCTTCTGTTTTTGTGCTTTCACCGGTGTAAGAGGCTTCTCCGCCCGAAGGAGTTTTTAGTGCGATCACTTTCCTTGGATTAACAACCTCCCCGGTTGTAACCAAGTCAAACACGGTGCCTCGTTTCTTTCTTGTATTTCTGCTTAGCTAATTTTATACAAGTGTTCTGTTGAAAGTTCGAGAAGGGTCTTTTCTGTTTATTTTTTTTAGGGCTATTCAACCCCCCTTCTAGCCGGCCCAACGGTCCTACACTCCTCTCCCGCGGCGACTTTTCCTTTTCGTAAGCTCCTTCAAACCTTCCTGTCATCAAGTTCTCACCGCCCTTTTCTCCCCGCACCACTGTTCAGGTGTGTGTTTTGTGTTTTTCCTTTTCATCCCTCAAGCTTTTCGATTTTCTTGCATCTGGCCATGGCCAGTTCTTCTCAGTCGTCCGACCCTGCTCCCAGACTCTGGTACACCACTATGGAGACCAGGTTCGACGTAGGTGATGCTGCGAGCCTCATAAATGCCTTTGACCTTCCCTCTGACCACGAGATAGTCCTGGCCTCCCTGTCCGATCAGCCCCATGACCCGTCGACCGGCACTGTCTGTTTTTTCCGAGACCAATTCGTGGCCGGTTTTCGATTCCCCATCCATCTTTTCATAACTAAGGTCTGTAACTACTTTCGTGTCCCTTTAGCACAGCTCGTCCCCAATTCCTTTCACCTCTTGTGCGGCGTGGTTGTTCTGTTCAAAGTGCATAGTATTCCCCTAACACCTCAGGTATTCCATTACTTCTATTATCCCAAGCAATCCGAGTTGGGCACCTACCTCTTCCAGTCTCGGGTCAGTTTGGTCTTTTTCGACAAAATGCCATCTTCCAATAAAACACTGGAAAGATTACTTTTTCTATATGTGACTCCTCGAGCGGCCGAGCTTCCGTACCAAGTGGCAGGTCAGACTTCTGCTTAACCGGACCTGAAAAAGTATCGGGGTCAGCCGGACTACCTTCATGCGGCTAACCTGCTGGCCGGCCAAAAGTTTGACATTCACAAGCTGCTACCAGAGGGGATGATGTATATATTCGGGCTGAACCCCATCCGAACGAAGTTCCAGAGCAGCCTAGCTACAAAATTTCTCAATCTTTTTCTCTTGAGTCTAACTGATTCTTTCTTTCTTTTGCAGCTGACATAATGATGCGCGCTCAGGTAGCCGGTCTGATGAAGCTGAAGAACGCCGAGATAGAGGCGGCAACGACAAAGGAGATGGCGAGCCTCGGCCTAACTCAGGTCAGCTCTCATGAGGGCGAGAGCGAGGCGACGTCAACTGAAGGAGGAGGCGCCGTCGATCGGACTCCCCACACTGAACTGTCGGCGAACCCAGTCCCTTCTAAGACATAGCCTGCCGCCCCGGCCAAGGGCTCCGGGTCCTCTGGCGATGGAGTTCCCCTCTTCAGGCGCAAGAGATGTCGTATGTGTTGGATCGAAGATTCTCTAGAGGGGGTGAATAGCGATAAAAAAAAACATAGAGCGCACAGCGAAAAAGTAAAGGCAAAAAAATAAAGCAACACTAACAAGAGTCATTTTTACTTGGTTCGGAGCCTTTATTGACTCCTACTCCAAGGCCCGCACTCATTGAGTGCTTTCGTTGGGTAATCCACTAGCAATCCAAATATTTGATTACAGAAATGCTAGAAATAAAATATTGATAATAGACAATAAGACAGAAAAACATAGCTTTGTCAGAGAGCCTTCGCAATGTCATAGAAGCACAGAAGAGCGTGAGTTGTTTCGTTGTTCTTTAGCTCCATCCTTTACCCTCCTTATATAGGAGGTTCGGGGTGCCTAGATCCTTTCGGGCATCCTGAATATGACATAGCCGAGCCAACCAGGACGCTCCACGTGGCGAAGTGACGTTGTGGATAAAACTTGCATTCTGGGCGCTCGGATCCCTTCCGAGCGCCCAGACTCCATTTTCCAGCAACTTCATTTCCCTGCAAAAAAAATGTTAGTCCGAAGCATAAATGAAAAATATCCTGCAAAACAGAGTGTTAGCACAGTTTATGATCAAAACAAGATAGTAATTAGATTCCATCTCCTCGAGACCGGAATCTAGTCACGATCTCGACTTAGATATCCGAAATGGATCTAAGTCGGATCGACGTCTAATGTTCCCTTCCCGAGAACACGTTCTCACAGTCACTCCCCTCCAGTGACTTACCTCCACTTACCTGCCAGATGTCCGGTCAGCCCTTCGACCCGTTTGGGCTTTGTGCCAGCTATCCGGTCAGCCCATCGACCCGTTTGGACTTTGTGCCAGCTATCCGGTCGGCCCGTTGACCTAGCTAGGCTTCGTGTCAGACATCAGGTCAACCCGTCGACCTGTCTGGGCTTCTCTTGCTCACTCGATCAGAGTGTTAGATAATAATGAGACTAACTTAACCTATTTTGTCATTCATCAAAACTTGAGTTAGACCGTTAGTGCTAACCGCACTAACAATCTCCCCTTTTTTGATGCAATGACAACCTGGTTAAGTTAGTGAAAAATATGCAAGAAAAAATAATCATTTATAAGGTTGTTAAAAAGATTGTTAAGTTAGCTTTGTTTTAAATTTTGTTGTTTAACTAACTTAAATCACCTAACCCTCCCTCTTTGGCATTCATAAAAAAAATCATCACAGAACAAATTATATATATAAAAAAAATTCAAGGAAGTCTAGAAATGTAAGTCAGATTATCTTGGGGGAGTTTAACATAGAAAGATAACTTTTGTTTGAAAATTTTATCTTTTATCTCTTTAAAAAAATAGTTAACCTTGGAAAGATGACTTAAAGATAGTTATCTTTAAAATTTGTAAGTTAATCTTTCGAAAAGAGTTTTGCAACTTGAAAACATAATTTTCAAATATAGCATTTTTTACAAAAAATATTAGGGTTAAGTCCAATTTTCAAGTCAAGTTTTCAAAACTAAATAAGATTTTATTTCTCAAGACTTAGTTTGTAAAATCCAACTAAGTAAAATCTGTTTTTAAACCCAAGTTTGTTTTAAATAAATTTTTAGAAATATGTTTTGAAAACTAAGTAGAATATAATTTTCAAAATGAAAAATCTAAGTTACAAACCCGGATAAAGTTTATTTTTCAAAACTAAGTTTAAAAAGTATGAATTTCAAAATTAATTTTGAAAAGTTTAGAATTTGAAAATAAAGCCAATTTTCAAACCTAGGTTTAAACAATCCAATTTTCTAACTTTCAAAACTAAGTTTGAAAAATCCAGAATAAATTTTAAAACACTTAGTTAGTGTTAAACTGATTTAAAAAGAGATATTTTTCAAAAATTAATTTTAAAATAGGTATAAAAATAATTAATCCTCCCCTTGAACCTGACATTACAAAATCTGTCTAACCAGTTAGCTACTTACTAACTATTAGATGATAGCAGCTTTCACTTAGTTAGCCAAGTTAAGTCTAATTATATTCAGTTAGTGTTTGACTAAACTGAATAACTTAACCTGATTAATATTTGTTTGGTATTTAACGCCCAAATTTGTGTCGATGCACTGAAATAAGCATCTTAAGTCCAGACAATTTACCTATGCATCTCACCCCTTTCTATGTTCGACAATCACAGACAAGGAAATCCTAGGGTGTTGGTGAGATGCTCAAGTACTAGCCCTAAGGGAACATGCTTTCTAAGGAAGTGTTCTAGTCTAAGGCTAAAACAGATTTAAAATTCTAGAAATGGAAGATTTTAAAAAAATAAAGATTTTATCCTATAATTTGAAAACACTATTTTTGAAAATAGTTTTTGCAATCCTAGTCTATTAAGCAAATCATTGTCAAAGTCGAGATATACCTAAGTCGGAGTAACCCAGAATAGCATAAGTCAATGTCAAGGTCAAAATACAATGATCATAATAAAATATACATAGTGATGATGAAGTCTATCGAGATGAGGAGGGGGGTGGTCCGGACCCCAAGGAACGTAACATCTCGATCAGCTCAGTGTGACAAGTCTGGTCATCCTCTTGGGACCTGGATAGATCACGTCGAAGGTCGGAGATATCTTGTCTCACGTCTCGTCTCAAGTCGGAGACCTCCTGACGAAGACTCATCATGGATAGCTCGAGTCCGACAACTCGATCGCCTAGAGTGCGAGGAATGGGATGAGGTGATTGGCCTGGAGGTGGAGGTGGTACATGGGCCGGAGCATCCTCGCCGAATAGTGCGACCATAAGCTCATCCTGCTCTGCCTCCTCCTGGGCATCTGGGTTAGGCTAGTGCTATGCCCCCCTCCGCCAAGATAGGACACCCTCATCATCTATATGGACACCTCCTAAAGAGAAGTTCCTAGGTCCTAAGACGTCGAACTCAATCATGACTCGGATATCGCCTCGGGTAATGTTAATACATAGGGAGGTGAAATATGCCGTCAAAATATGACAATACGGCATATGAACTCGAGCGCTGGTGGAGACTCCAGTTGAGTGGATAATGGTCTGAAATATATGTAAACTAATGTCTATGTCTAATCTATGGCAAAGGGCATACAAGAGAAAGGAATGAAATGGACGCATCATCGCTATGTCGCGAGTGGACAACGGTAAGATGCAGAAGACTAAAACCCTATAGAGTACATAATCGTGAACTCGAAGGGATACTGACCTAAACATAGTCATAGTGGGTACTCGCTCTCCTCCAAAAAATACGAGTAAATCGTATCCAGAGTAACGTGTGAGTAAGGATCACCAAATGGTAGATCCCTAGGAGGATAACACTGAAAAGGGCACGTAGATGGTCGTAACTCTAAAAAGTCTTGGATAATGGTAGAAGATAATATGATATCCGTACCAGCTACCCTAGTAGTATAAGTAAGATCATCTATCCTAACTAAATTATTATAAAATTCGACACATAAACTTATGTTTACTGAACTGGTACAATAAACAAGGTTCTGTAAGTTATAGTGGTTAATGACCTCTATAGCTGGAATACAGGAACACAAGAAAAATTGTCTATCTAAGCACTTAGTCCTAATAGGCATATAGATGATAGACTCAAACCTAATCCTAAGTTCGTCAGTAGGGAACCTAGGGTCAACACTAGCAGTAGAGGGCCCAGCACCAGATCTAGAATGTTTTCTACATTGTATAAAAAACTATACTAAGCATAAAAAAGAAGTGAAATATTTAAAGAAAATTAGGGGGGAAAAGGAATTTACCGAGGTATCGTGAATAATATTTTTAGAAATGACGACCTCGGTTGACTCGCAACCGCGTAATGACCGGAGAAACGAGGAAAATTTTAATTAGTACTTCCTCTCTCGTTGAGGCCCGAAGAAAGCCTTTATAAGAGATGGAGAAGTGTGGTGCAAGAGGAGGGGGCGCCCCTTTTATAGAGTCGTCCGGGCACCCATAATCACACCGAGCGCCTTGGGTTTCGTTGAGCGGGGCGCCCGGAGTACCTTCCTGGTGCATCGGGTTACTATATCAGGGGCGTCCACCCCTGGTTTTTGACCCGGTATTACCTTTTTTTTAAAAGAATTTTTAAAATAGTTTTTTAAGGTTTTTAAAAGAACTTTTAAAAATGCTTTTAAAGTTTTTTAAAAGAAATTTTAAAATATTTTTTAAAAGTTTTTAAAATAATTTTTAAAGTTTTTAAAGGAATTTTTAAAAATGATTTTTTAAGTTTTTAAAAGAATTTTAAAATAATTTTCAAAGTTTTTAAAAGAATTTTTAAAAATACTTTTTAAAGTTTTTAAAGGATTTTTTTTTTAAATGATTTTTAAAATTTTTAAAAGAACTCAGAGTGTAATAGTGTAATTTTATAGTCAAGATAAACTAATATCAAATTACACTACAACCATTCCTATGGTTTGTCCCATTCCATCTTGGTTGTGAGCAACTATTTATAATTTATAAAGAACTGATAACATGATCTTCTGTGTGACACCACACACCATGTTATCTTCAATATAAATTAAATGAACAACTACATTTAACATATAAATGTAGACATTTGACCAATGTGATTCTTATTTTAAAATAAATGTTTATACAAAAAGCTAGACTTTTAGTATACATTCTAACAATCTCCCACTTATACTAAAAGACTATGATGTCATAAATGCTGCCATACATCTGATTCTCATCCCCTCAACATGCCGATCAAAAGCTTTCGCCGGAAGGGCCTTAGTGAAAGGACCTGCCAGGTTATCATCTGATGTAATCTTGGCGACAACAACTTCTCTTTGTTTTATGATGTCTCGTATCGGGTGGTACTCGTGCTCAATGTGTTTACTTACCTTATGGGCTCGTGGTTCCTTCGAGTTTACTACTGCACCATTATATGATAAATTATGATAATTTTGGGTAAACCAAGAATCATATCTAAGTCCATCAAGAAGTTTCTGAGTCATTCAGCTTTTTTGGCTGCCTCAGAGGCTGCCACATACTCAACTTCTATGGTGGAGTCCGAAACGCATTTCTGCTTAACACTCCTCCATGTTATGGCTTCACCTCCCAAAGTAAACACATACCCCGAGGTAGACTTACTATTGTCCCTATCTGATTAGAAGTCAGAATCCGTGTAACCCACAGGGATCAAATTGTTGGATCGAGAAGCGCTAGAGGGGGGTGAATAGCGCTCGTGGCTATTTCGTTCGATTATCGGAATCGTATCGAGTAAGTCGTTCGAGTATAAGCGCAGCGGAAAGAAACAAAAACAAGTGCAAATAAAGACACGAAAGATTTACTTCGTTCGGAGCTTAAGGCGACTCCTACTCGAAGGTCCGCGATCCTTGATCGCTTCCGGTGGGCAACAACTATAAGCTCGATAAGAATTACAAATTACAATGGAAGTAGTAAAACAACTTTATACCGACAACTTAAAGAAGAAGAAAGCAGAGCTCCGGGTCGTCGGAATTTCGCAGCAGCACTTCAGAATGATTTTGTTAGCAGCACGTTGAAGGCAGAAAGCCTGGAACTTGATTGTTTGAAGTGCTGGTCGAAACCCCCTTATAAAGGGTGTTCAAGGCGCCTTGAAGGCTGTTCAAGGCGCCTCCATGCTGTCGAGTCCTCCGCGTTGATCAAGCTTGATCTGGTCGAACTTCATCTGCTTAAGGCGCCTAAAACCCTACTCAAGGCGCCTTATACTCCCTTCAAGGCGCCTCCATTGATGCTTCGCAGCCAGGTCAGCTTTTGCACCCGAGGCGCCTCCAAGCTCCATGGAGGCGCCTCGGACACTGTTCATCCGAGGGAAAACTTCATTATTTTGTACCTGCAAGACATGTTAGTCCAAACAACTATCCTGCAACACAAAGTTAGCATAAACAGCAGTATGAATATGAAAATGAATATTATGACAGTCTCCGAACTGTCCGGGTCTGACTTCGGATTTCTGACTGGAAATCCTAGGTCGACCCGACGCCTGCTGTTCCCTCTAAGGGGAACACGTCCTCACCTACTCCACTCAGGAGATTTACCTGTTGCCAGTCGATCCTCCAGATCGACTGGACTTTTGCTCAACACTCGACGCTTCCGGACTTTCTGCTGGACATCTGCTTCCCGGCTAGTCCAGTCTTTCACCTGGTTCGCGACACCAGGACTTTCCACCTAGGGTTACCACCCCCTAGGACTTTTGCCTGAAGCCATCGACTTGCTAAGACTTTCTGCATAGAGTTACTACCCCCTATGACCTAGGGTTACCACCTCCTAGGGTTTTCCCTTTGCCTAACCGCAGTTAGGACTTTCCTGAAATGCTCAAGCAGACTTGTTAGATCACAAAGACACCTTAACTTTGAATCCTTTGCCATTATCAAAATACGAGTTCGATCGTCGGATGCTTCCCGCACCAACAATCTCCCCCTTTTTGATTATGGCAACTCAAATTCAAAGTCAAGTAAACCGATATCACAAACGAATAGATTAACACAATAGATTAACACATTTAACACAAGCTTAGCAATTTTGCTAAATTAAATTCTATGAATTTAAAGTATAGGCTCCCCCTTAACTGTTGCTCCCCCTTCAATATTCATTAAGTATTTAGAATTTGCTACTATATAGGCTCCCCCTTTAATATTCATTAAGTATTTTGACATTAAGTATTTTGAATTTGCTACTTTTGAATTTGCTATTCTCCCCCTTTACCATATATCAAAAAATAAGCAAAAATAGTCATTTGATTTAACAAGATTTTGAAAAATATTTAATAGTTTAGCTAAGTGAGAAAATGATGTTAGCTTTTTGGAAACTTGGAAAAAAAATTACTAGAAAGTGGATCTTTTTGATAGTTTTAAAAACTTAGTAAAACAATAATTTTTATTTAGAAATCTTTGAAGTAGCTTTGAAATCTTTGCTCTACTTAAGAAAACAAGAATTTATAAAGTTAGATTTCAAAGTGAGCTAAGTTTTAAAGTTTTGAAAATAAATCTAAGCTTTTTGCAAGTATTGGATTTTGAAAGCTATAGCTTAGAGAAAAAAACTTAGCTTAATTTTAAACAATACTTATTAAATTCTAGAGCTGGGAGGGAGCAAAGTAGCTAACAAATTTGGTTTAGGAAGTCAGTTGGTCCTTAAGTCCAAGCATGAGTCAAGTATAATAGATTGACTTTAAGAGGTATCAGAGCCCTAAAGATCAAAAACATGCTTAACCAGAAAACTAAGTGTCTTTTACCAACTGTCTAACCTTTAGCTACTTGCTAATTGCCTATAGGGTAACAGCTTTCACATGGTTAGTCAAGTTAAGTCAATTTGGTCCAGTTAGATTTGACTAGAGCTGGAAGACTTGACTTGATTAATGTATATTGCGTGTTTAACGCCCAGACTCATATTGATGCACAGATATAAGCATTCTTGAATCCAGGCTGTACCCTATGCATCTCACGCCATTCTATGTTTTTCAATCACAATCAAGGTATACCTAGGTGTTTATGAGATGCTCTGGTTTAATTCTAGGGGAACATGATTTCTAGGGGGTAAACTTAAGCTAAGTCCAACTCTTGAAAAATCTAATAAAGTGGAATTTTGAAAGTTATTTTTCCTAGATTTAAAAAAAAACAAGATAACAAAATGAGACACCTACTCTACCCAACACATTCCTATTTGCCTTCTAAGTGCACTGAACTCAAGTTCAGGTAAGGGTTTTGTAAATATGTCAGCTAGGTTTGATTTGGACTCAACATGGTTGAGTGCAATTTCACCTTTAGCTACGTGATCCCTTACAAAATGGTGTTTTACCTCTATATGTTTAGTCCTAGAATGGTGAATAGGATTTTTGGTCAGATTAATTGAGTTGATATTATCAATAAAGATTTTTATATTTTTATATTCTAGTTGATAGTCTTTTAATGTATACATCATCCACAACAATTGAGATGCACATTCTCCTAAAGCTATGTATTCAGCTTCTGTAGTGGATAGAGCAACACAATGTTGCTTTCTGCTTGACCAACTTACTAGGCACTGACCTAGAATCTGGCAGCTACCACTCGTACTTTTTCTATCTAATTTGCACCCGGCATAGTCCGAATCAGAATAGCCATAAAGGTCAAAGGTGCAAGTTCTTGGGTACCAAAGTCCTACATTTAGAGTTCCTTTAATATACCTAAGTATTCTTTTAACATATGTTAAGTGTGACTCTTTTGCACAGGATTGGTAGCTTGCACACATACTTACTGCAAACAATATGTCGGGTCGGCTTGCAGTTAGATAAAGTAAGCTACCTATTGCACTCCTATAGTATTTTGGATCTACTGGTTTTCCTTCAGAGTCAGGGTCAATGTTAATGTTGGTTGTCATTGGAGTATTTATAATTTTTGAATTTTCCATGGAGAATTTTTTAATTAACTCTTAGCATATTTAGTTTGATAAATGTAGATTCCATCTTTGGTTTATTTTATTTGTAAGCCTAAGAAAAAGTTGAGTTCCCCAACCATACTCATTTTGAATTCATTTTCCATTAATTTAACAAATTCTTTTAAAAACTTAGAGTTAGTTGAGCCAAAAATTATGTCGTCAACATAGATTTGGGCTATAAAGATGTCTTTTTCTATAGTTTTTACAAATAAGGTCGGATCTATTTGTCCTTGATTAAAGCCTTTGGATATTAAGTAATTAGATAATCTTTCATACCATGCCCTAGGGGCTTGTTTTAGTCCATATAACGCCTTTTTTAATTTGAATACATGGTTTGGGTAGTCTAAGTCTTCAAATCCTGGAGGTTGACTTGCGTAGACCTCTTCCTTGATAAACCCATTTAAAAAGGCGGACTTAACATTCATTTGGTACAACTTAAACCCTTTATTTGTTTGTTCATTAACTTGATTTAACTTCAAGTCAATTTTCATAATTTCATTTCTTAGTCATCTCCCCGATCTAAATTGTCAATCAGGGAACCCTATAATTGTTGTGAGATGAATTATTGTTGAATTTAAGGGTCTGGTTTAAATTTGTGTTAGATTCAGATTTAGCTTTGGGTTCAACAAGTAAACATTCTTTGGATAAACTTCTGGGCTATGGTGAGTCACAAGGAGCTCATTAAAGTAACCATGCCTTCGAGGTTTCCCAAATAGTCCTACCCATTGAACTTAATACTAATCCTTGGTCTAACTAGTTAGGATCTATTTAAGGGTAGCTTCGGTTAGTTCCACTTGGTCAAATGCACCAAGTCGAAGCCATATCTTCCTAGACATGCGATGCCCAAGCTTCCCTAACGTATTATCATCCAAAAACTTCACCAGTACTGTGGGTCAAGTTAAACCTAGCCCGTTTTAATCTAACCTTAATTACCCTGCCGGGTAATCTACTCTTGTTTTACCCATTTCGGATAGATTAGATTCAGTTACCCTGTCGGGTAGTTCAGTTGGAGGTGCCAGCTAGTCTGGATCCTCCATTTATATTTGATTTCGAATTTTTAATTTGATTTTGAATTTTAAATTTTGAATTTATAATTTAATTTCGAATTTTTTATTTGATTTTGAATTTTGAATTTTGAATTTATAATTTAATTTTGAATTTTTAATTTGATTTTGAATTTTTAATTTTTAATTTATAATTTAATTTCGAATTTTTAATTTGATTTTGAATTTTTAATTTTTAATTTTTAATTTGATTTTGAATTTTGAATTTTTAATTTTTAATTTTTAATTTATAATTTGATTTTAAATTTTGAATTTTGAATTTATAATTTTTAATTTGATTTTGAATTTTTAAATTTTTAAAATCGTTTTTCTTTTTGCTCCCCCTGGATCATAGCCTCGATATGGTCTATCGAGGTAGTGTATTTGATCCTTCGGAACCCAGTACTGGCCAAGTCCAACTTGGTTGATTAATTTGGACTTGGGAACCCATGCTTGGACTGATTTACTACTTTGTTTGTTTATTAAGGATAAATAAGATCTATATTTACTTTTATATCCTAGCCCAGTTCTATTGTAGACGACTCTTTGTGTCCCAAGAATTAGGTCCAGATTCTTGGAGCCCAAAGAAAACCGTTCTAAGGTATTTTTTAACTCTGTTACCTGATTTTTCAAACTAGAATTTTCTTCCTCAAGTTTTTGAACTTGAGTTAAATTTCCAGCCCGAACTTGATCAGGTAAGATTTTAGTGTTAGTCAATTCTTTAAGGACAGCTACTTCCTTTAGAAGTGACTTTATCTTAAGGTTTGACTTAGCTAATTTGCGAAGTAAATAATTGACTAAATTATTAAGCCTTGGAATACTTACAGCAGAGTCTGGCCCTTCGGAAATGGATGCGGATCCGTGGCTTTGCTCGGAGTCGACCTCTGACTCACTCTCGCTCTCGGATTCGATGATCTGGTCCAGGGCCATCAGTGCGAGTAAACTCGTCTGATCAAGTTCGTCGTCGTCGTCCTCCGAAGAAGATTTGTCCCAGGTTGCCTTCAGGGCCTTCTTTTTTCTTTGCTTTTTGGCTTCCTTTTAGTTGGGGCAGTTAGCTTTGATGTGCCCCTTCTGATTACACCCGTAGCAGGTGACTTCAAACTTTACCTTCGAGCTCGGTTGGTCCTCCTTGGATTGAACTGCCTTCTTCAGATCCTTCTTGTTGAAACCCTTCTTCTTCTTGTAGAGCTTCTTCACGAGGTTCACTAGTTCGCTGGTCAGTTCATCTTCTGAGTCTTCTGAGTCGGGTTCGTCTTCTGATTTCGGTTCAATTTTTCGCCGTACTCTTGATTCCCGCGTTCGACTAGTACGTGCAACCAAAGCAATACCCTTCTCTGTCGGCTGTGCATTAGTTTGTTCATGAAGTTCAAATTCACTAAACAATTCATCTAATTTTAAGGAAGACAAATCCTTGGAGACTTTGTAGGCATCTACCATTAATGCCCACAATGTGCTCCTAGGAAATGAATTAAGAGCATACCTTATGATATCCCTATTTTCTACCTTCTGCCCGATTCCGTGAAGGGAGTTAAGGATATCTTGGATTCTTGCGTGTAGTGAACTCGCCGTCTCGCCTTCCTGCATTTTTAAATTGTATAGTTTATTAAGTAATAAATCACACTTACTTACCTTGGTTTCCGAGGTGCCCTCATGAAGTTCGATCAGTTTCTCCCACAGCTCCTTTGCGGAAGAGAACGGACCGACTCTGTTGAGCTCTTCCTTGGTAAGCCCGCACTGGAGGGTGCAGGTGGCTTTGGCGTCGGCTTCCACCTTTTTGATGAGCGATGGTTCCCATTTTTCGCAAGATGTAGGCTTGCCATCTTCATCAGTTGGTAATTGTAGTCCCGTCTTGACTATCATCCAGGTGTCGAACTGGGTTTTCAGGTATATCTCCATTCGCCCCTTCCAATACCCGAAGTCTTCTCCGGAGAATAGTGGGGGGCGAACAGTGCTATATCCTTCTTGTTGAGCCATTTAGATCTGGAAAAACAAAAACAAGAAGATCTATTCCAAGACTGAGTCTTGGATTAGTAGTGCGGGAAAAAGAGGAAAGGAAAACAAGCTCAAGTGGTATTGACCAACTTTGAGCAACACCGATTTTGAAAATAATTAGAATTTTAGCTACTAAGCTAATTTCTAATTGGCTCCGAAACAAAAAAAACAAAAAAAATACCACAAAAAAATAATGTTTAAATGGTGGTTGCACCGATTCAAAACAACCCCACTCTGATACCAATTGTTGGATCGAGAAGCGCTAGAGGGGGGGTGAATAGCGCTCGTGGCTATTTCATTCGATTATCGGAATCGCATCGAGTATAAGCGCAGCGGAAAGAAATAAAAACAAGTGCAAACAAAGACACGAAAGATTTACTTCGTTCGGAGCCTAAGGCGACTCCTACTCGAAGGCCCGCGATCCTTGATCGCTTCCGGTGGGCAACAACTATAAGCTCGATAAGAATTACAAATTACAATGGAAGTAGTAAAACAACTTTGTACCGACAACTTAAAGAAGAAGAAAGCAGAGCTCTGGATCGTCGGAATTTCCCAGCAGCACTTTAGAATTATTTTGTTAGCAGCACGTTGAAGGCAGAAAGCCTGGAACTTGATTGTTTGAAGTGTTGGTCGAAACCCCCTTATAAAGGGTGTTCAAGGCGTCTTGAAGGCTGTTCAAGGCGCCTCCATGCTGCCGAGTCCTCCGCGTGGATCAAGCTTAATCTGGTCGAATTTCATCCGCTTAAGGCGCCTAAAACCCTACTCAAGGCGCCTTCCAAGGCGCCTTATACTCCCTTCAAGGCGCCTCCATTGATGCTTCATAGCCAGGTCAGCTTTTGCACCCGAGGCGCCTCCAAGCTCCATGGAGGCGCCTCGGACACTGTTCATCCGAGGGAAAACTTCATTATTTTGTACCTGCAAGACATGTTAGTCCAAACAACTATCCTGCAACACAAAGTTAGCATAAACAGCAGTATGAATATGAAAATGAATATTATGACAGTCTCCGGATTGTCCGGGTCTAACTTCGGATTTTCGACCGGAAACCCTAGGTCGACCCGACGCCTACTGTTCCCTCTACGGGGAACGCGTCCTCACCTACTCCACTCAGAAGATTTACCTGTTGCCAGTCGATCCTCCAGATTGACTGGACTTTTGCTCAGCACTCAACGCTTCCGGACTTTCTGTTGGACATCTGCTTCCCGGCTAGTCCAGTCTTTCACCTGGTTCGCGACACCAGGACTTTCCACCTAGGGTTATCACCCCCTATGACCTAGGGTTACCACCCCTAGGGTTTTCCCTTTGCCTAACCGCAGCTAGGACTTTCCTGAAATGCTCAAGCAGACTTGTTAGATCACAAAGACACCTTAACTTTGAATCCTTTGCCATTATCAAAACACGAGTTCGATCGTCGGATGCTTCCCGCACCAACACAAATCATCTGCTTGGTAAACCAGCATATAATCTCTAGTCCTTTTCATGTACTTTAATATATGTTTTACAGCAGTCCAATGTCCCTGTCCTGGATTACTTTGATATCTGCTAACCATGCCCACGGTAAAACAGATATCCAGTCTCGTGTATAACATTGCATATATTAGGCTTCCTACAGCTGAAGCATAAGGAACTGCCTTCATTTCTTCTATATCTTTTGATGTCTTAGGAGACATCTCATTAGATAAAGATACTCTATATCGAAAAGGTATAAAACCTTTCTTGGAGTTTTGCATACTAAAACGAGCTAGGATAGTATCGATATATGAAGTTTGGGATAAGCACAACATTCTTTTCTTAAGATCCCTTATTACTTTGATCCCAAGAATATGTCCGCATTCTCCCAAGTCCTTCATATCGAATTGCTTGGACAACCATACCCTTACTTCTGACAACACTTTGACATTGTTGTCAATTAACAAAATGTCATCTACGTATAGTACAAGAAATACCACCATATTTTCGTCACACTTCTTGTATACACAAGACTCATTCGGACACTGAATAAATCAATAAGACTGGATTACTTCATTAAACCGGATGTTCCAAG
The DNA here is from genome assembly GCF_018446385.1 of Zingiber officinale. Classification (NCBI taxonomy): domain Eukaryota; kingdom Viridiplantae; phylum Streptophyta; class Magnoliopsida; order Zingiberales; family Zingiberaceae; genus Zingiber; species Zingiber officinale. The sequence goes on from NC_055997.1 coordinate 110,356,181, forward strand.
ATCTTGAAGCTTGCTTCAGTCCATAAATAGACCGATTGAGCTTACATACAAGATGTTCTTTGCCCTTTGCAATGTTGGTTGCTACTCAGAAAACCTAACGGTTCCATTGTACAAAAATTTTGCACAAAGGTCTTAACCTTTCCTAGCTACCATGTGTTCTTTTAAATTAAACTTGGATCGCCTGCGGAACTTAACACGTTTGATCCAAAGTTTAATTTACTTGTTCTTTTAGGTTTAGACTTGGATCTCCTGCGGAACTTAACACGTCCGATCCAAATCACCTAGGTTATTAATTCCATTAAATATTAATTTCAGAAATTGGCTTCCAGGACTGCATGGCGAGGTACATGGCCTTCTTGGATATGGGAACAACCACCACTGCCTAGGCAAAGCCTTTTAAGGAAAGCTAATATTTAATTTCCTTAAATAACTTTAGGTCAACCAAAAAGAACAATCAAATCACAAGGAAAAGAAAAATAAAAAACACAACATCGAAACCTAATTCGAAATACTAGAATCGCATGCCTCTTGTATTTGGTATTTTTACATGAAGATAAAACTAGTATGATGCGGAAATTAAATACTAGTATACCTTTTCTTTTGCAAGCAAAAACCTCTAGGTCTTCTACCGTATTCCTCTTCTAACCTCGAACGTTGTGTGGGCAACAATCTTCTGAGATGAGATACCACCAAAGCACCTTCTTCTTCTCCTTGCAAGGTTCGGCCACAACAAGAGCACCTCCAAGGATGAAGAGATTCAACCAACCAAGCTCCATGGGATGCTAGAAAAGAGGCTTCTTTTCTCTCCTTCTTCTCCTTCTTAGATCCGGCCACCAAAGCTATCTCCACCAAAAGAAGGTTTCAGCCACACAAAGGAGAGGAGAGGAAAAGAAGGGGTCGGCCACAACCAAGGAGAAAAGAGAGGAAAAATAGAATAGAGATATTAACCATGAAGGCACCTCTACCCCCTCTTTTATAATCCTTGGTCTTGGCAAATAAGAAAATTTAATAAAAAAACTTCCTTAATTCTTTTGCCATGAAAAAGAAAAATTATTTAATTAAAAATAATTTTCTTTTCTTAATAACAATGGTCGGCCACCTCAAGCCCCAAATCAAGGAAAGTTTTAATTAAAACAAGAATTAAAACTTCCTAATTTGTTTCCGGAAATTTATAAAAATTTCTCCAATAATTTTAATCCCTTCATGATTGGTTAATAAAAAGGAAATTTTATAAATTAAAATCTTTCTTTTAAACATGTGGATAAAAAGAAAGTTATCTCTAAAAATTAAAATCTCTTTTAATCTACAAATAAGGAAAGATATCAAATATTTTCTTAATCTTTTGTAGAAACTTATAAAAGAGAATATTTAATTTTTAAACTCTCTTTTAAATCATGAACATGGTTAAAAAAGGAAAGTTTTCTTAAAATTTAAAATTCACCTTTTAATTAACAAATAAGGAAAGATTTCAAATTTTAAACTCTTTTTTAAACATGTAGATGATTTACAAATAAGGAAAGTTTTTACCAAAAATTAAAACCATCCTTTTAATCTACAAATAAGGAAAGAGATTAATCTCTTCTCTTAATCATTTGTAGAAAGCTATAAAAGGAAATTTTTAATTTTTAAACTCTCTTTTAAAAACATGATATCCACATAAGAAACCATTTTAATAAAAAATCCTTTTTAATATTCTAGTGGCCGGCCACCTAAGCTTGGGACCCAAGCTTTGGTCGGCCACCAACTTGGCTCATCCACTTGGTCTTGGCCGGCCCTAGCTTGGGTTCCAAGCTAGCTTGGCCGGCCCCATTGGATGGGTAAGAAGGTGGGTATGTGGTGGGTATAAATCTCTATATACAAGAGGCTACGATAGAGACCAAGAGGAGGAATTGGTTTTGGTCTCCCGATGAAATTAAGCTTCCCGTGTTCGCCCCGAACACACAACTTAATTTCATCAATAATAATTCATTCCACTAAAGAACTATTATTGAACTACCGCACCAATCCCAAATTACATTTTTGGCTCCTTCTTATTATGAGTGTGTTAGTCTCCCTGTGTTTAAGATGTCGAATGCCCACTAATTAAGTGAGTTACTGACAACTCATTTAATTAATATCTTAGTCCAAGAGTAGTACCACTCAACCTTATCGTCATGTCGGACTAAGTCCACCTGCAGGGTTTAACATGACAATCCTTATGAGCTCCTCTTGGGGACATTCTCAACCTAGATTACTAGGACACAGTTTCCTTCTATAATCAACAACACACACTATAAGTGATATCATTTTCCAATTTATCGGGCTTATTGATTTATCGAACTAAATCTCACCCATTGATAAATTAAAGAAATAAATATCAAATATATGTGCTTGTTATTATATTAGGATTAAGAGCACACACTTCCATAATAACTGAGGTCTTTGTTCCTTTATAAAGTCAGTATAAAAGAAACGATCTCTAATGGTCCTACTCAATATACTCTAAGTGTACTAGTGTAATTATATAGTTAAGATAAACTAATACCTAATTACACTACGACCTTCCAATGGTTTGTTCCTTTCCATCTTGGTCGTGAGCTACTGTTTATAATTTATAAGGTACTGATAACATGATCCTCTGTGTGTGACACCACACACCATGTTATCTATAATATAAATTAATTGAACAACTACATTTATCATAAATGTAGACATTTAACCAATGTGATTCTTATTTCTAGGTAAATGTTTATACCAAAAGCTAGGCTTTTAGTATACATCCTAACAATCTCCCACTTATACTAAAAGACTAAGCTGTCATATCTGTTGTTATACATCTGAATCCCAACCCTTCAACATGCCCATCAAAAGCTCTTGCCTTAAGGGTCTTAGTGAAAAGATCTATAGGTCATTATCTGATGCAATCTAGACAGCAACAACTTCTCCTCATTTATACGATTTCTCGTATTGGGTGGTACTTGCGCTCTATTGTGTTTACTTACCTTATAGACTCATGGTTTCTTCGAGTTTGCTACTGCACCACTATTATTATAATAAATTGTAATAATCTTTGGACAAACCAGAAATCATATCTAAGTCTATCTTGAGGTTATTGAGTCATTCAACTTTTATGGCTACCTCAGAGGCTTGCCATATACTCAGCTTCTATGGTGGAGTCCAGAAAAACACTTATGCTTATCACTCTTCCGTAGTTATGACTTTACCTCCTAAAGTAAACACAAAACCCCGAGGTTGACTTACTATTGTCCCTATCCGACTGGAAGTCAAAATCCGTGCAACCCACAGGGACCAAATTAACTGCCTTGTAACCTAGCATATAATCTCTAGTGCCTCTAAGGTACTTCAATATATGCTTTACTGCAGTCTAATGTCCTTGTCCAGGGTTACTTTGATATCTGCTAACTATGCCCTTGGCAAAACAGATTTCTGATCTCGTGCATAGCATACATTAGGCTTCCGACAGCCGAAGCATAAAGAACTGCCTTCATTTCCTCTATCTCCTTTGATGTCTACGGAGACATTTCTTTAGATAAAGTTACTCCATGCTAAAAAGATAAGAAACCTTTCTTGGAGTTTTGCATGCTTAAAACGAGCAAGGATTTTTTCGATATATGAAGCTTGGGATAAGTAAAATATTCTTTTCTTGCGATCCCTTATTACTTTGATCCCAAGAATATATACATTCTCCCAAGTCCTTCATATCGAATTGTTTGGACAACCATACCCTTACTTCTGACAACATTTTGATATTGTTTCCAACTACCAAAAATGTTATCTACGTATAGTACAAGAAATACCACCATGTTTCCATCACACTTTTTGTATACACATGACTTATCCGGTTACTAAATAAATCCATAGGTCTAGATTATTTTGATAAACCGGATGTTCCAAGACCTTGAAGCTTTGCCTCAGTCCATAGACTGATTGAGCTTTTACACAAGATGCTCTTTGCCCTTTGCAATGAACCCTTCTGGTTACTTTATATGGATGCTTTCTTCAAGATTTTCATTAAGGAATGCTGTCTTGACATCCACTTGCCAAAAAGAATCCGGATAGACTTAAGCATGGCTACCAGTGAAAAAGTTTCTTTTTTCATCAAGCCTTGCTTTGAAAGTTTCCACCTTCCTGTCTATCTATCTTTTCCTATTGTAGACCTATTTTCACCCAATGGCTTTTACATCATCTGGTGGTTCTACAAGCTTCCAGATTAGAATACATATATTCTAATTCTGTATTCATTGCTCTTTGCCAAGATGCTGCATCTTTATCTTGGAGTGCTTTATCATATGTCCGGGATCAGGCTCATGTTCATTTGGGATCAAGTCCAAAGATTTTTCCAAAACATGAATCTTTTAGGTTGTTTGACAACCCTCCCACTACGATGATGCACTGTCTATAATTGTGTATCAATTGTGATACATGTTGCAGTTTCTTGTGATATTTCATCTCGTACAGTTGGCACTAGATTAGACGTGTCTTTTATTAAGAACAAATTTACTTATGGGCTTGTGGTTCATTATATAGTCCTCTTCTAAAAAGCAGTCATTGATGCTAACAATGACCTTCTGATTTTTAAGACTATAAACCTACTTTTGTTTCTCTAGGATAACCTACAAACAAGTGAATTCCAATCCAACTTATCATTGTCTCTCTTCAGCATATGTGCTGGACTACCCGAATCCGAATATACTTCAAAATAGGCTTACGCCTATTCAGCAATTCTATATGAGTAGAGAGTTCTGACTTTGGAAGGTACTATGTTCACTTTCTTTTCCAGAGTATATCCTTAAAACGAACTTGGTAATTTTCTGAATAACTCATCATCAATCTAATTATTTCCATAAGAGTCCTATGCCTTCTTTCTACTACACCATTCTGTTGGGGTGTACCAGGTGCAGTTAGTTGGGATTGAATCCCTACTTTTGATAAGTAACTCCTAAATTGTCCCAAGAGTTACTTGCCACTACGATCTTACTATAGTGTCTTGATACTTTTACTTTAACGTTTCTCCGCATCAGCCATGTACTCTTTGAACTAATCAAAGCACTTAGTCTTACGGCACATTAAGTAAATGTATTTGTATTTTGAATAGTTATCTATAAAATAGACGAAATATTCGATACTACCTCTTGTCTGAATAGTCATAGGATCGCACAAATCAGAATGAACCAATTCCAATGTATCTTTGGCTCCATACCCCTTATACTTAAAAGCTTCTCGGTTATTTTTCCTTCCAAGTAAGACTCGCAGGTTGGAAAGATTTCCACTGCCAATGAACCCAAAAGTTCATCAGCTACCAATGAATCCTACTCAAGTTAATATAACCTAGCCTTAGATGCCAAAGATATAATTGGTTTATTTATGAAGGTTGCTTTCTCTTAAAGTTAGAAGATGTGTTACTAATTTCTATTTTTTACATCGTGGGAGTTATTGGATTTATAAATTGTCAACCAATGTACCAGAACAGATAACTTCCCTCTTTTTCTTAATAACAACTTTGTTATTAAAAGAGGCAGAATATCAAGTTCTTTGAATAGTTTAGAAACTGAAAACTAGTTCTTTCTAAACTTGGTACAAAAAGACAATTACTTAAAATCCATATTTTATTCTTATCAAAGGATAAACATCTCCCACTGCAACAGCTGTCATTTTTATAGCAGTGCCCATGTGGACAGTGTTTTTATTTTCATTTAGTTGTCGGGTTTCCTGGAACTCTGCAATGAATTGCGAACATGATTAATGGCATCTGTATCTACACTCCAGGTTCTGGTAGATAACACCACTAAACATGTTTCAACTAATGAATTAAATACACCTATATTATTCTTAGTTCTAAGAAAACAGACTACCTTAATGTCCAAGTCTCATCTCCAATCATTACAATTGGGACTACTAAGTCTTTTCTATAGTATAACAACTAGGGAATTGACAAACATTTTAAATCCTAAGAATCACAAAAATATTTGGTCAAGATCAATTCCTTAAAATCCCCGTGAATTTTGTATGTCACGATAGTGTGGACGTATACAAAATCAAAGACGAGATTTTATCCATTAATTTTATTATCTCGTCAAATTTACTTTATGACGAATAAAATTAATAGTTGATCTTTCTTTGATCAAATATTTGGTCAAAACTTTTGAATTTAAAATAACATTGATTCCTCAAACAATATTATTTAAATTCACCAACACCTCAAACACCGTGAATTTTGCATGGCACGATAGTGTGGACGTATACAAAATTAAACATTTGTAAGAGGAGGGGTTTACCCATTAATTATCTTGTCAATAAATCTTTATGACAAATAAAATTACCTCAAACACCGTGAATTTTGTATGCCACGATAGTGTGAACGTATACAAAATCAAACATTTGTAAGAGGGGTTTTTAATTTTATTATCTTGTCAACCTATTTATTTGACAAATTAATAGTTGGTTTTCTTCGGTCACATAAATAATAGCAGTGACTCCGATGGGGAGGATACTATTAGACGTGTCTAAGTGTATACCATTACTTGATACTAAGTACATTAATAAGATTGTGCCCCTTCCGATGGGGAAGATCACACACTCTTAATTAACTTCCTATAGTCATCCAAAATGGAAGTTTAATCTAGTGATCTGCAAACAAGCTCATCCGATATGGAGAAAGGCACTCAGAGCCAATGCGCAAGCTTGTTGCATCACTTATAAACCAGTAATGGAGACCGTGGAATTTATTTAAAAATAAATTCCTCTCCCACTTAGTTATTTAAAGTGAGGAATTTTGACTATGCTAGCCTACTTAACATACATACTAACAAGCACACACAGCACAGCATAAAAAACAATAAATATAAAAACTAATTTTCAACTATTATGGCTTTTATCTATTGCTGTCCTTCATGTGTCGCCAACCCTAGCTGCTGCCATCTTTGGCCACCGCCACCGGGTCTAGTTGTCGCATCCATCTTGCTCCTTGTTCCGCTGCGCCTCTGATCCTCAAAAGGTTCCACGCCTTGCAAGATTCGATCCGCAACATAAATAGAATTTTACATTTTTCGATCCTATATTCCTCGAAGGAATGTACATGTATCTAGATCAAAAAATAAAATCCTAATAAAACTAAATACAGCTCCTGCTGTATTTTATAATACAATCATGCACACACAATAAAATGCCCTTGACATGTCCAAGGGTCCAATCACACACATAATAACTATAAGCCATAATAGTTGGATCCTGCATACATAAAGTTAGCACATCCTACTATTAACCTGCCTAAATTATGTATGACATGTGCATAATTAAACTAATACCAAATACACAGAGGCAAAACCCTAGCTCTGATACCAATTGTTGGTTGCTACTCAAAAAACCTAACGGTTACACTGTACAAAAATTTTGCACAAAGGTCTGAACCTTTCCTAGCTACCATGTGTTCTTTTAAATTAAACTTGGATCGCCTGCGGAACTTAACACATTTGATCCAAAGTTTAATTTACTTGTTCTTTTAGGTTTAGACTTGGATCTCCTGCGGAACTTAACACGTTCGATCCAAATCACCTAGGTTATTAATTCCATTAAATATTAATTTCTAAAATTGGCTTCCAGGACTGCATGGCGAGGCACATGGCCTTCTTGGATATGGAAACAACCACCAACGCCTAGGCAAAGACTTTTAAGGAAAGCTAATATTTAATTTCCTTAAATAACTTTAGGTCAACCAAAAAGAACAATCAAATCACAAGGAAAAGAAAAATAAAAGAACACAACATCGAAACCTAATTCGAAATACTAGAATCGCATGCCTCTTGTATTTAGTATTTTTACATGAAGATAAAACTAGTATGATGTGGAAATTAAATACTAGTATACCTTTTCTTTTGCAAGCAAAAACCTCTAGGTCTTCTATCGTATTCCTCTTCTAACCTCGGACGTTGTGTGGGCAACGATCTTCTGAGATGAGATACCACCAAAGCACCTTCTTCTTCTCCTTGCAAGGTTCAGCCACAACAAGAGCACCTCCAAGGATGAAGAGATTCAACCAACCAAGCTCCAAGGGATGCTAGAAAAGAGGCTTCTTTTCTCTCCTTCTTCTCCTTCTTAGATCCGGCCACCAAAGCTATCTCCTCCAAAAGAAGGTTTCGGCCACACAAAGGAGAGGAGAGGAAAAGAAGGGGCTGGCCACAACCAAGGAGAAAAGAGAGGAAAAATAGAATAGAGATATTAACCATGAAGGCACCTCTACCCCCTCTTTTATAATCCTTGGTCTTGGCAAATAAGAAAATTTAATAAAAAAACTTCCTTAATTCTTTTTCCATGAAAAAGAAAAATTATTTAATTAAAAATAATTTTATTTTCTTAATAACAATGGTCGGCCACCTCAAGCCCCAAATCAAGGAAAGTTTTAATTAAAACAAGAATTAAAACTTCCTAATTCGTTTCCGGAAATTTATAAAAAATTCTCCAATAATTTTAATCCCTTCATGATTGGTTAATAAAAAGGAAATTTTATAAATTAAAATCTTTCTTTTAAACATGTGGATAAAAAGAAAGTTATCTCTAAAAATTAAAATCTCTTTTAATCTACAAATAAGGAAAGATATCAAATCTTTTCTTAATCTTTTGTAGAAACTTATAAAAGAGAATATTTAATTTTTAAACTCTCTTTTAAATCATAAACATGGTTAAAAAGGAAAGTTTTCTTAAAATTTAAAATCCACCTTTTAATCAACAAATAAGGAAAGATTTCAAATTTTAAACTCTCTTTTAAACATGTAGATGATTTACAAATAAGGAAAGTTTTTACCAAAAATTAAAACCATCCTTTTAATCTACAAATAAGGAAAGAGATTAATCTCTTCTCTTAATCATTTGTAGAAAGCTATAAAAGGAAATTTTTAATTTTTAAACTCTCTTTTAAAAACATGATATCCACATAAGAAACCATTTTAATAAAAAATCCTTTTTAATATTCTAGTGGCCGGCCACCTAAGCTTGGGACCCAAGCTTTGGCCGGCCACCAACTTGGCTCATCCACTTGGTCTTGGCTGGCCCTAGCTTGGTCGGCCCCATTGGATGGGTAAGAAGGTGGGTATGTGGTGGGTATAAATCTCTATATACAAGAGGCTACGATAGGGACCGAGAGGAGGAATTGGCTTTGATCTCCCGATGAAATTAAGCTTCCCGTGTTCGCCCCGAACACACAACTTAATTTCATCAATAATAATTCATTCCACTAAAGAACTATTATTGAACTACCGCACCAATCCCAAATTACATTTTGGACTCCTTCTTATTATGAGTGTGTTAGTCTCCCTGTGTTTAAGATGTCGAATGTCCACTAATTAAGTGAGTTACTGATAACTCATTTAATTAATATCTTAGTCCAAGAGTAGTACCACTCAACCTTATCGTCATGTCGGACTAAGTCCACCTGCAGGGTTTAACATGGCAATCCTTATGAGCTCCTCTTGGGGACATTCTCAACCTAGATTACTAGGACACAGTTTCCTTCTATAATCAACAACACACACTATAAGTGATATCATTTCCCAACTTATCGGGCTTATTGATTTATCGAACTAAATCTCACCCATTGATAAATTAAAGAAATAATGTGAGATATCAGAAAATTTAAATAATAGGGTTATTTGTTAAATAGTCTTATAAAATTTTTCCGGAATTTTTAGAAATTTTCTGGGAATTTTTCCGAGCTCGTAAGACGGGTTTTGAGGGGATCAATTTCGGGTTCGGATTAAAGCCTGTTTGGGATACCCGTTTAAGTGAGGAAATGCTCATTTATATAAATTCCATTTCTTTTCTTATTTCCTTTTTCCCAAATGCCTATCCATCCTCTCACCCGAACCCTTCTTTTCCTCGACTGCTCTCCTTCTCGTTCTTTCTTGTGAGCGGATCTGCTCTTGCGGGCGGAGCTGTGGCGATCGACGACATCGCCGGAGGAGCTCGTCGCCGGAGATTACCAGAGGTCGAACAAGGAGGCGGATCAATGGTCTCTTCTTTTCAATCCCTTCCCGAGCCCTTCTCCTTACGCTTGCCGACCCTTTCTTTCTCGATCGACGCCGCTGGATCAAGCCAGATCCACCAATTTGCCGATAGGAAGAGGTGTTTAGGGCTCCGAGGGTAAGTGATCGATTCTTTCTCCGTTCTGTTCTTCGATTTGTGCCCAGCTTCGAGTCTTCTTCCTTGATTCTTACCTTTCTCTTTGACTGTTGGCGATCTAAGGTAAGGTTAGGTGGTTGATTCGATTGGTGTTTGGATTGGTGATCTTTTTGCATGATTCATTGATTGAGCCGATTGATCCAGTGAGATAGGTTCTGTGAAGGTGATCTTGGGTCTCCTCTTCCTTGTTGCTAACTGAGGTCCCGGTTGAAGGTGAGTTCTAGTTGGAATTATGTGTTGCTTGATCAGAGATCACCATTTCATGTTGATATGTGATCTTTGCTTGATTCCTTCTTGATCCGGGTGATCCAGCAGGTTGAGTACTGTGGGGTTGTTGGTTGGTGGTCAGTAATTGCATCTGGGTAGAGAGGTAGATTCCAGCAGCTCATTCAGCAGGACCTCTTTCCGGCAGCCCTCTTGTTGGCTGAGCTTGAGGTATTGTGTATTGATTGATACATGTTCTAGAGGAATTAGGTTTCGTGTGATTGATTAGTTGAATGTAGGCTTGATTACATGATCATGTGTAGATTTGGGTTAGGGTGTATGATTAGATTGATTTAGGTATGTTTTGGAATCCATGATTACTAGATGGTTAGTGATTATGTTTAGATTTATTTGTTTATATTAATCTAATGGAATGATTAGGGTTAAGGTAATTAACCCTAATCAACCGTTGGATTACTAATCTAATTGGTGATTAGGGATTAGATAACTAACCCTAATTGACCATTGGATTTAATTAGGTAAATTGAGATTTTATTGGTTAGAGTTTTGCCCTAATTTAGTTTTAGGGATTTTATTTAGCTATTCATTTGGATGTAACTAAATAAAATATATATCTTGTTTGTTGACACAGGACTCTGATTCGAGATGGGCGTCTTGACCTTGGATCGCTTGGTTGTACCTTCTATTTAAGGTGGGTACCCTTTGACTTATCTTTTGATATTGTCTTATGATATGTATAGTTTATATATAATTACTAGTGGTAGATGGTAGATTTATTTCTTCCATGGCCTTAGCTTAGTTGATATCTATCACATGCTTCTTCTGTTAGTTGCTTTACTTTAGAACTAGATGCTTTTATCTTTTGTCATGTATATATATGTTTATGGAGATGGATAGGTACATTTAGTCTTACTTTCCACTAGATTAGTGTTACTTTCCACTGGATTAGTTGTTGTAGGTACTCGTTATATGTTGTTGGATTTATGTTGTTTATATCTCTGTTATATATGCGTTTACCTTTTTGGCACCTACGCATATGGAGGAGGATATGTTCAGGTATGACATACTGTAGCCGCACGCACCATATTGCATGATTGTATGCTGGGTGATTGACGACTCCATTATTGTTGAGCTCGTCGGCCGGCTACATGAGGGCCTGCACACAGCGTGACCACTGCATGGGTAGTGGCACAGCACTCAGGGTGTGTATGGAAGGTTGCTCGGTGGTGCACCGCCGGGGTGCTCATGGGTAGCACGATACAGCGGGGTTGCAGCCGGGATCCCTCCCCGTCATCGCGTACTGGGAGATGAGAGCATTGCGCTCCCTCACTATGTCTGAGGTAGGAGGATAGGTGTACTCCGACAGCATCCCGTCCACTAGGTCAGTCATCAGGGGTAGTGACGGCAGAGTGCACGGTGTTACAGCCCTACCCACTCGGTCTCGCCATCGCATGTGAGACGGCTGACTGGCGTCAGGGGTGACCATGTCATATTGCATCATATGCACGGATTGCATTCTTTATGATTGATGCATTTTGGTGATTGCATATGATTGACATGCATACAGGATACATACTTTTGCTCTGACTATTTTTATCTGTGTATGTTCACAGTCAGTTGCACAAGCCTCGCAGGTGAGTACAATTTATTTCAGTTATGCATTTTCTTATTATTCTTGCTATAGATTGTACTTTATGTCTATTGCTGGTTATTACAGTTTATTTTAGCTATGCATATCTGTTATACTGTTAGGAGACTGTACCGTAGGTTGTACTGTTAGGAAACTGTACTATAGGCTCTATGGTTTAATGTACTGTACCATAGGATGTTACTGGTGGTTATATGTTGCTGTACATATCTATTGGATTACCTGCTGAGTTCTTTGAACTCACCCCGTTGTTACTATTTTTCAGGTTGAGGCCGTCGGGAGATATTCCAGTCGCTAGCCCCATTATCGCGAGGATTTTCTTTGTCGGATTTTATTCTGCTTTTGCATCTTATATACTTGTATTGTGGGTTTGTATTATGGACATTGAACATTCGGGTTTGCTACTATTATTTTCTGCTGTAGATATTTTCATTACTTCGTGGATTTGGTTTTCTTCGTTGTAGTGGAGTAGGATGTTTACATATATCTTCGAGGATTCTATATCGTCCTTCCTTATTAAACTGCATGGATTAATTATATGTTGAATTGTGTGGAATGTTGATATAAACTGCGTGGTTTGTTTCTTATTTGTATTATATTGTTCCGGCCGTGTGTGGTCAAGGTATAGATATATGTATTCTAGATTCATATTGTCACCCGTACAGGGGAGATGCTGTCGAAATTTCTTCTGACAAGGACTACCTGGGGCGTGACAAATAAATACCAAAAATATGTGTTTGTTATTATATTAGGATTAAGAGCACACACTTCCATAATAACTGAGGTCTTTGTTCCTTTATAAAGTCAGTATAAAAGAAACGACCTCTAATGGTCCTACTCAATACACTCTAAGTGTACTAGTGTAATTATATAGTTAAGATAAACTAATACCTCAATACACTACGACCTTCCAATGGTTTGTTCTTTTCCATCTTGGTCGTGAGCTACTGTTTATAATTTATAAGGTACTGATAACATGATCTTCTGTGTGTGACACCACACACTATGTTATCTACAATATAAATTAATTGAACAACTACATTTATCATAAATGTAAACATTTGACCAATGTGATTCTTATTTCTAGGTAAATGTTTATACCAAAAGCTAGGCTTTTAGTATACATCCTAACATGCAATAAACCCTCTGGTTGCTTCATATGGATATTTTCTTCAAGACTTCCATTAAGAAAAGCTGTCTTGACATCCATTTGCCAAACCTCATAATCCATATGAGCAGCAATAGATAAAAGTATCCGGATAGACTTAAGCATAGCTATCAGCGAAAAGGTTTCTTCATAATCGATTCCCTTTTTCTGAGTATACCCCTTCGCAACAAGGCTTGCTATGAAGGTTTTCACCTTCCCGTCTGTCCCTCTTTTTCTTTTGTAGACTCATTTACATCTAATAGCTTTTACACCATTTGGTGGTTCTACTAGCTCCCAGACTTTGTTAGAATACATAGATTCTATTTCTGAATTCATTGCTTTTTGCCAAGATGTTACATCATTATCTTGGAGTGTTTCATCATATGTTCGGGGATCAGGTTTATGTTTACCTGGGATCAAGTCCAAAGACTCTCCTAAAAACATGAATCTATCAGGTTGTCGAATAACCCTCCCATTACGACGTGGCACTGCTTGTAATTATGCATCATTTGTGACACGTGTTATAGTTTCTTGTGATATCTCATCTTGTACTATTGGTACTAGATTAGACGTATCCTCTCTTACTTCTTCAAGAATATTTTTACTCATGGGCTTGTGGTTTATTACATAGTCCTCTTCTAAAAATCGAGCATTGGTGCTAACAATGATCTTCTGATCTTTAGGACTATAAAGCAAACCACCTTTCGTTCCTTTAGGATATCCCACAAATAAGCGGATTTCTATACGTGATTCTAATTTATCAACGTCTCCCTTCAGCATATGTGTTGGACTTCCCCAAATCCAAACATGTCTTGGACTAGGCTTATGCTCATTCCACAGTTCTGTGGGAGTAGAGGATACTGATTTAAAATGTACTAAGTTTAGAATGTACGCTACCGTTTCCAGAGCATATCCCCAAAATGAATTTGGTAATTCAGAATAATTCATCATCGATCTAACCATTTCCATAAGAGTCCTATTCATTCATTCTGTCACACCATTCTGTTGAGGTGTACCAGGTGCAGACAGTTGAGATTGAATCTCAACCTCTGATAAGTAATTCCTAAACTCTCCTAAGAGGTACTCTCCACCACGATCAAACCCTAGTGTCTTGATACTTTTATAATGACATTTCTGTACATCAGCCTTGTACTATTTGAACTTATCAAAACACTCAGACTTGCGGTGCATTAAGTAAATGTACCCATATCTCGAATAATCGTCTATAAAAGAGATAAAATATTCGAAACCACCTCTTGCCTGGATAGTCATAGGTCCATACAAATCAGAATGAACCAATTCCAACACATCTTTGGCTCTATACCCCTTAGCCTTAAAAGGTCTCTTGGTCATTTTTCCTTCCAAGCAAGACTCGTAGGTTGGAAAGTATTCCAACACTAATGAACCCAAAAGTCCATTGGCTATTAACCTTTGAATCCTACTTAAGTTAATATGACCTAGCCTTAGATGCCAAAGATATGTTTCGTTCATTTTCGAAGGTTGCTTTCTCTTTTTAGAAGATGTGTTATTAATTTCCATTTGTTGCATCGTGGGAGTTATTGGATTTAGAGTAAATTACCAACCAATGTACCAGAATAGACAATCTCCCTATTTTTCTTGACAACCACTTTGTCATCAAAAGAAATAGAATATCCATCCTTAAATAATTTAGAAACTAAAATCAAATTCTTTTTAAAACTTGGTACATAAAAGTAATTTCTCAAAATCAATGTTTTATTCCTAAAGGATAAATAAACATCTCCCACTGCAACAGCCGCCACTTTCATAGCATTGCCCATGCTTACGGTGATTTCCCCTTCACATAGTAGTCGGGTTTCCTGGAACCCCTACAATGAATTGCAGACATGATTAGTGGCTCTCGTATCTACACACCATGTACCGGTAGATAACGCCACTAAACATGTTTCAACAACTAATGAATAATATACACCTTTATTGTGCTCAATTTTGCGAGGGTAGTCTACCTTTTGTTTCCAATCAATATAATTGGGACTAGTAAGTTTGTTTTCTTCTAATATAATAGCTAGGGGATTGAAAGTCATTTGACATCCTAAGAATCACAAAATATTTGGTCAAGACCTTAAAATAATATTGATTCCTCAATATCATTTAAATTCACCAACTCCTCAAAATACCATGAATTTTGTATGCCATGATAGTATAGACGTATACAAATTCAAACATTTTTAAGAGGAGGTTTTACTCATTAATTTTATTATCTTGTCAACCTAACTTTATGACAAATAAAATTAATAGTTGGTCTGTCTTCGATTAAATATTTGGTCAAAACCTTAGAATTTAAAATAATATTGATTCCTCAAACAATATCATTTAAATTCACCAACACTTCAAACACCGTGAATTTTGTATGCTACGATAGTGTGGATGTATACAAATTCAAACATTTGTAAGAGGAGGGATTTACCCATTAATTATCTTATCAACCTAACTTTATTACCTCAAACACCATGAATTTTGTATGCCACAATAGTGTAGACGTATTCAAATTCAATCATTTGTAAGAGGAGGTTTTACCCTTTAATTTTATTTTGTCAACCTAACTTTATAAAATTACCTCAAATACAATGAATTTTGTATGCCACGATAGTGTGGACGTATTCAAATTCAATCATTTGTAAGAGGGGGGTTTACCTAGCTTTATGACAAATTAATAGTTGGTTTTTCTTCGATCACACAAATAATAGCAGTGACTCCGATGGGGAGGATACTATTAAATGCGCCTAAGTATATATCATTACTTGATACTAAGTTCATTAAATAGGATTGTGCCCCTTCAGATGGAGAAGATCACACGCTCCTAAATAATTTCCTATAATCATCCATTAAGGAAGTTTGATCTAGTGATCCGCAAACAAACTCATCCAATGTGGAGGAAGGCACTCAGAACCAACACGCAAATTTGAATACATCACTTACAAACTAGTAATGGAGACTGTGAAATTTAATTAATTCCTCTCCCACTTAGTTATTTAGAAATGAGGAATTTTAACATGCACACAAATACACAAACACAGCACATCACAGCATAAAAGACAATAAATATGAAAACTAATTTTCCAACTATTATGGCCTCATCCATAGTTGTCCTCCGTGTGCCACCAGCCCTAGCAGTCGTCAAACCTAGCCACTAGCCCTAGAGCTCATGTCGTTGTGTCCATCGAGCTTCCTTTTTGGCTACGCCTCTGGTCCTCAAATAGCACTACGCTTCGCAAGGATATGATCCGCAACAAAAAATAAAATTTTACATATATCGATCATATATTCCACAAAGGAATGCACATAAAGTCTAGATCAAACAAAATGTAAAATTCTAAAACTAATACAGCTCCTGCTGTATTTAATAAATACAATCAATCATGCACACACATAAAATGCCCTCGACATGTCTGAGGGTCCAATGACACATAATCATAATAGGCCATAATACTTGGAGCCTGCAACCACAGATTTAATCTATTTGCACATCTTACTATTTTCATGCCTAAAATATGTATGACATGTGCATAATTAAACTAAAAACCAAACACACAGAGGATAAAATCTAGCTCTGATACCAATTGTTGGTTGTTACTCGGAATACCGTCCTAGTTCCCCTGTATAAAAATTTATACAAGTATAGAACTATCCTAGCTACTTATGTGCTTTACTGAAGTTAAATTTGGATTGCAAACGATGCTTAACATTATTAATCCAAATTGTCCTTCAGAAGTTAAACTTGGATTGGAAACGATACTTAACATTTTTACTCCAAGTTTAACCGATGTGTTCTTCATAAGTTAAACCATATTACAGAAGTTAATTAAATATATATTTCAAAGATCGGCTTCCAGGTTAAACATGGCGAGGCACTAGGCCTTCTTAAGTATGAGATCATCCACCACTTCCTAGACAAAGCTTTTCAAAGAAATCGGATATTTAACTTCTTACAGTAAACTAGGTTTAACTACAGAGATCTCAATAGAAGCACAATATTAAAACATGAAATCGAAAAATAAAATCGATAACAAAATGATAACCTAAAATCGATAGCCTATTGTGTTTGGTTTTTCAAGATCTATACAAAGAAGATGAACTAGTTATGATGTGGAAACAAATAATTAGTTATGTCTTTCTTAGTAGCTTATAGACCTTTTGATCTTCTGTTATATTCCTCTCCTCCTCTTGGACGTCGTGTGGGCGACGATCTACCAAGATGAAATCCACCCAAGCTTCTTCCTTTGCTTCCAAGTTTCGGCCACCAACCAACCTCCAAGGGTTGCTAGACAAGAGAGCTTCCTTCTCTTCTTCTTCTCCTTCAAGCAACCGGCCACCAAGAGAAAACCAAGCTTGATGCCGCTGGCCTCCAAGAGAGAAAACAAAAGAGAAAGAAGAGGACCGACCACCAAGGGAATAGAAGAGAGGAATTTCGGCCACAATAGAGACAATGCAAGACTTAGGTTGTTCTCAATGAGGCACCCTCTCCCTCTCTTTTATAATCCTTGGTGAATCCAAAAAAGGAAAGTTTTAAAATAAAAAATTAAAACTTCCTTTTATTCCTTTACATGGTCAGCCACATTATGTCCAAACAAGGAAAGATTTTAAACAAAAATTAAAATCTCTCTTTTAAAATCTCTTTTGTGGATAGCTATAAAAGGCATGTTTTATAAAATTAAAATCTTCTCTTTTAAAGCCTTTTATGGATGTCTATAAAAGAAAAGATTTAAAATAAAACTCCTTTTATATCATGGTTACAAAAAGGAAAGTTTAAAATTAAAATATTTCTTTTAAACATTATAGATAACTACAAATAAGGAAATATTTCAAATCTCTCTTTTAATCCTTTGTAGAAAGCTATAAAAGGAAAGATTTTAAAAATTAAAACTCTCTTTTAAAATCATGTGGAAAGCATCATAAAAGGAAAGTTTTTAACAAAATAAAAAATCCCTTTTATTTCCTTTTATGACCGATCTAAAAAAGGAAAGTTTTATAATTAAAATCATCCTTTTAAATCCTTTTAATGGATCTATATAAAATGAAAGATTTTACAAAAAATAAAACTTCCTTTTCTATGTGTGGATGGTCAGCCCCTTGCTTGGGCACCAAGCAAGGCTTAGTCGGCCCTAGCTTGGGCTCCAAGCTTGGCTTGGTCGGCCCCTTGCTTGGGCTCCAAGCAAGGATGTGGCCGACCCTTAAGCTTGGTTAAGAAGCTGGGCTTTGGGTAGATATAAGGCTTTATAAATAAGTGGCTACAACAGGGACCGAGAGGAGGAATTGGTTTTGGTCTCCCGATGAGTTTGAGCTTCCTGTATTCACCCCGAACACCCAACTCAAGTTCATCAATAATAACTCATACCACTAAAGAGTTATTATTGCACTAATGCACTAATCCCATATTACAATATGGGTTCCTTCTTATCATGAGTGCACCAATCTCTCTGTTTTTAAGATATCGAATGTTCATTAATTAAATGAGTTACGGACAACTCACTTAATTAATATCTAGCTCCAAGAGTAGTACCACTCAACCTTATTGTCATGTCGGACTAAGTCCACCTGCAGGGTTTACATGACAATCCTTATGAGCTCCTCAAGGGGACATCACCAACCTAGATCACTAGGACACAGTTTTATTATATAATCAACAACACACCATATAAATAATATCATTTCCCAACTTATCGGACCTATTGATTTAATGAACTGAATCGCACCCTTTGATAAATTAAAGAAATAAATATTAAATATACGTGCTTGTTATTATATCATGATTAAGAGTATGCATTTCCATAATAACAAAGGTTTTGTTCTTTTATGTAGTCAGTATAAAAGAAACTACCTCAAATTGTCCTGCTCAATACACTCATAGTGTACTAGTGTAATTTTATAGTCAAGATAAACTAATACCAAATTACACTACAACTATTCCAATGGTTTGTCTCATTCCATCTTGGTTGTGAGCAACTATTTATAATTTATAAGGAACTGATAACATGATCTTCTGTGTGACACCACACACAATGTTATCTTCAATATAAATTAAATGAGCAACTACATTTAGTATATAAATGTAGACATTTGACCAATGTGATTCTTATTTCAAAATAAATGTTTATACAAAAAGCTAGACTTTTAGTATATATTCTAACAAAATTAAACTAGGTCCCTTCCTAACTAGTCCTAATTACCCTGCCGGGTAGGTTAGTTTCGGTTACCCTATCGAGTAGATTATTTTTGGAGGTGCCAGCTATTCTGGAGTCTCCCCCTGAATTATTGGCCTTTATTTTTTAGTTTTAATTCTTGGTTTATGTCTGCTCTTTTTATAATTATAATTGACTTGATGATATTCTAAATTTTGGTAGGTTTTAAAATATTTAGTTTTTGAATTTGTTGGTCTAGGTTTGTATTTTGGTTTTTGATTTGATTTATTTGACTTTACATAATATATTTTTTCTTTGGGTATGTAGTATTGATTGAGTCCTACTTGCGTGGTTAAGCATGTTTTCGGAACCCAAGCTTTACTTGATTGTTTGTGTTGGGTTATTAACGATTTAAATGTTTTATTTGAACTTGACTTGTAGTTAAGTCCGGTTTTATTGTAAATTACTTTTTGATTATTTAAAATTATATCTAAATTCTTAGATCTTGTTGTAAATTTTTCTAAGAGGTCTTTTAATTTATTAATTTCTATTTTTAGTGATGTATTTTCCTCATCAAGTGTTAGATCTTGAGTTAGATTTGAATTTGTGATTTGCTCCTTGAGATTTTGATTCTCTTCAAGGAGCAATTTGTTTTCTTTTTCTAATGTAATTAATTTACTATTTAAACATGCGATAATTTTAAAAAACTTTCTATTCAAATTAAAGTTTACCTCTTCGGGACCTTCAGAAATGAGTACGGACTCGTGGCTCGATTCGGGTTCGGACCCGTCTTCCGATTCTTCATCCGATTCTTCTTTGAGAGCCATCAGTGCGAGGTGACTCTAGTGCTTCTGATCTTCAATGTCTGATTCTTCTGATGAGGAGTCGTCCTAGGTGGCTTTGAGAGTTTTCTTTTTGGATGTCTTCGTCTTGTCGCTCTTCAACCTCGAGCATTCGTTCTTGTAGTGGCCCTTCTTGTTGCATCCGAAACAGGTCACATTCCTCGATTTGTTTGGGGAGTTGATCTTTTGCAGGTCCTTCTTGCTGAAGTTCTTCTTCCTCCTGATGAGCATCTTCCTTACCAGGTACTCTTCGTCTTCGGATCCTGGTCAAACTCATCTTCAATCTCAGGCTTGGTCTTTGTTCTTTCCTTGGATGAACCTGCAAACAAGGCTACACCTTTCTCGGTCCCGACGTTAGTTTGCTCGTGCAATTCTAATTCGCAAAATAGTTCATCTAATTTTAATTTAGATAAATTTTTTGAAATCTTGTAGGCATCCACAATGGATGCCCACAAGGTGTTACATGGAAAGGCATTTAACGCATACCTTATCAGATCGCGGTTCTCCATTTGATGGCCTATCGTGTGGAGTCCATTAGGATGTCCTTGATCCTCGCGTGAAGCTGACTCACCGTTTCTCCTTCCTATATTTTAATATTAAATAACTTATTTAAGAGGAGGTCGCATTTTGTTACCTTAGCGTCGCTAGTTCTTTTGTGTAGCTCGATCAATTTGTCCCATAGCTCTTTCGCATTTTGATGCGGTCCTACCCGGTTCAACTCTTCCTTTGTCAGTCTGCATTGTAGGGTGTTGAGGGCTTTGAAGTCCATTGATAACTTTTTCTTCATGTCCGGAGTCCACTGTTCCGGGTCGAGTAGAATTCCGGAGTTGTCGACTGGCACCTTGTAACCTCTGGTGGCGCTGAACCATTGGTCGAAGTCTGTCTTTAGGTAGACTTCCATCCGCTTCTTCCAATACGGAAAATCATCCCCATTGAATAGGGGAGGGCGTACTGTGCTAAAACCTTCAATTTGAGACATTTTTTAACCTGCACACAAGTAAAGAAATAGACAAGGGAGATCCCAAGACTTGGTCTTGGATTAGTAGTGCGGGAAGAAATAAAAATAATATAAAAGCTGAATTGGTGTTGCACCAATTCAGATAACTTGCAACGAAAAATATTTCCAAAAAGGTAACAATACCAGTTTGGAATATAACGAAAAAACAAAAAATCGAACAAAATGAAAAAGGTTTCACCCCCTTGTCCGATTGGTGGTTGCACCAAATCAGAGCGGTACCTGCTCTGATACCACTTGTTGGATCGAAGATTCGCTAGAGGGAGGGTGAATAGTGATAAAAAAAACGTAGAGCGCACAGCGAAAAAGTAAAGGCAAAAGAATAAAGCAACGCTAACATGAGTCATTTTTTACTTGGTTCGGAGCCTTTATCGACTCTTACTCCAAGGCCCGCACTCGTTGAGTACTTTCGTTGGATAATCCACTAGAAATTCGAATATTTGATTACAAAAAGTTAGGTACAGAAATGCTAAAAATAAAATACTGACAATAGACAATAAGACAGAAAAACAGAGCTTTGTCGGAGAGCCTTCGTGTAACGACCTAATTTTCCCTATTTTGAGTTCTAAATATCCTTAAAAATATTTGGAAATGCTTTTAAAATATTCTAGAGATTTTTAGGAATTTTTAGAGTATTTTTATGTAATTTTTGGAGTTCGTTTGGTATTTTTTTTACCCAGAGGAAGAAGTTTTAAAAAATAAAAGAAAAGAAAAATAAGTTTGTAGAAGCTGGGGTTCGAACCCAGCTCCTCGACCCAAGCAGAACCCAGCCCAACCAACCGGTCTGTAGTTGTTTTGTTAATTATATATGGAATAAAATATATATAAGGTAGAAGTTAGTAATAGAGTATACTCGGAAAAAAAAGGGATTGCAATGAGTTTTGAACCTGCGATCTGTGACCCAAGCAAAACCAGCCCAACCGGCTGAGCTACGCGGGTTTTGTTAATCAAGTATGGAGAGAAATAAATTTAAGCTATAGTTGGAACGTTTAAAATAAATTGGAATAAAAGTGCGCGGCGGAGGAATCGAAGCCCAAACCTTTGATTTGGTTAAAAGGCTAGCTGACCAACTGGGCTGTGCGTGATTTGTTAACCAAATATGTAGCGAGATGTATTTAAGTTATAGTAAAGGGCAGAAATAAAACCTAGGTTATAAAAGGATAAGTTAAGAAGGATTAGGGGATATTTTCTCCCGAAACCCTTTCTTCTCCTCTGCTTCTCGCATGCGACGGCACCATTTCTGCCGAACGAAGAAATACGAAGCTCTAGCTTCATCTCCGGCGGCCGACGAAGGTCTTCTTCCGGCGAACCTTGCGGATCCGAGCTCCTCTCGTCGAAGAGAATGTGTGAGCACGAAGGAGAAGCCGAAGTCCTCATCTCCGTGAAGCCCTAGCTGCCTCCTTCCGGTTGTAAGTCCTAAAAGCAAATGTGAGTTGCTACTCACCTGCAGTAGGATAGCTCCGAGATTTGTTTCCCTTGTTTCGGTTTTTCTTTGCTGTGCCACGGTTCCGAGAGGAATCTGCTTATGCTGGTTTCGAATTTTGGTTGATGTTAGGGACCGTAGAACATATTCATAACGTTACTTGTTTTGTGTCAATCTGATGAAGCATGATTAGAGATTTCGGGTTGTATGGTGTTAGTTGCTGCCATGACTATTAATTCTGAATATTCTAGGGTGAATATGAAATCACCTCATTGTTGAGTAAGCTGGGTTTGTAATCTTGCTGTGCCAACCAGTTAGGTGTTAGGAAAGATGGGCATAAACAATTCCTTAAGCTTGCCGTTTGGATTTGGGTTCGTGCCATGCAATGGGTGCAGAATTAGATGTGTCTATTACCTTAGCAAATACAGATTTTTATGAGAACAACAAACAGTTCCTTGGGAGCTTAGAACAATGCATTCCTTTTAAGTGCAGTTTTTAGTTGTTCCATTGAATGTAGAATTCTACATTATAGCTTAGTTTTTCCCTTGCTTTGAGATGCACATGAATAGTTTAGAATCCGTATACTACTCAAGTTTGAGTATACTATACTGCTCGTGCAATCTTAATATCAACTATTCAATTATAAGTATACTGCTCGTGTATCTTCCCTTGCTGTCAACTGTTCACTTATACAGATTTTGATAAGTATATGCACGAGCAGATTTCATAAATTGAGCAGTATTTTATTTCTTTAGAATTTGTTTTATGTCAAGTTTAGTTTTAGTTTAACATGAACAGCCTTGTTTTTATGATTTGGAGTTAGCTTGTTGTGCTATTTTTCTAGCATTTTAGTATTTGGTTGCTTGGCATTTCAGTTGCTTAGTTCCTTAGCATTTCAATCTGAAATTCAAAATTTCACGGCTTTGTTTTTAAGCATGAAAGTTTCATAAGTAAGCTTGAGTAACTTCTTATCCAAGAACAGCCTTATAGTTAGTGTTTCGGATATGGTTTCTGTGGTTTCCGGATTTTAGTTGTAGATTTGATAAGTGCAGAATTTTGTAACATTCACAGCGCAGATTTGTATTAGTCTTATATGCAGATTTTCTAGTTTTCATTTGCTATTATTGAGCATGTGCAGTTTTTAATTGCTATGAGTTGAGCATGATCAGTTTTCTTTATTACTAGATACACATGAGCAGTTTCTTTAGTTTTTATTTGCTATTTTAATAAGCATGAACAACCATGTATTCTAGTGGGAAAATAAGAGTTTTATCAAATTCTTTTAGAAGCATTAACAAGTAAAAAGAAAGAAAAAGAAAAGAAAGAAAAGGCCAAGGCCTGAAGGCCTTAAGTAAATCCCAAAGTCAAGATTTTAGGGATTTTAGCACACAAGGTGCTTATTAATATGCCAAGGCATTTAAAGAAGAAGTAAATAAGATAATAAGTATTTTACTTTTAAAGGGCATGTACCGGACACAAGGTCCAAGGGATGGGCTCCAAGTTGCCCCTAGGCACAAGGCCTAGAAGTATCTTAGTAGTTTCG